>NW_013684847.1:0-1599 GCF_000517525.1 Limulus polyphemus | reverse complement strand
AACGAACACACCAAATCCTTTACCACACAACACTAAACACATGGTCATGCTATAACACAATACACCTAACACACAATTCCTTTACCACACAACACTAAACACATGGTCATTGTATAACACAATACAACGAACACACAATTCCTTTACCACATGACACGTCATTTTCAGTTGCTATACGTCAAAACTAGTTGGGTATTTAACTTTATATTTTAATATTTTTGTAAAATTGTGTTGTTTTCCTTACTTAATTTGTGGTTTAATAGTTATTGATCTTTACAGCATTTGTAAGTAGCAAAAATTACTGCATAATTTGATTAATGTTGACAAATGCCGTCTAATAAAGCAACCCTCGTTATTTGACAACCAACCATTGCTCGTGCAGTTTTAAGGCTTACCCTATCAGGATGTAGTGCGTTATATATTGTATTATTAGCGTTCATCTACCTAAAGCAGTCTTGAACATTATTTAAGCTCTTAGTTGAAGTTTTTTATTACTTACATTTTAAGGTTTACGGTACAAGTTTCGTACAGAAAGTCTAATAACTTTCGTTGTACAATAATTATATTTAGCGCCATCTATTAACTAAACTGAGAACTAGAATAAATCGTATAAAATACATTAAAAATACACAAACAAATTGGAACATTTGAACCTTTTTGATGAACTCTGAACTGTTAATTCTTCTTTACAATGTTATTTGCAACTACTTCAACAAAGTGTTATTGAAAAATAATAGTGCGTTATTATAGAGATGAAAATTTGTTTGATTTTTAACTTACTATTTTTTTCTCAATTGGGTTTGTTTGTTGGTTTTAGAGCAAAGTCACATTGGGTTATCTGTTATTTCCACCGAGGGGAATCGAACCCCGGAATTTTAGCGTTATAAGTCCATATACTTACAACGATAATTGTCATTTGCAGAAAATGTTAATAAATTATTTTATATAAGAGAAATATATTTGTGTTAATAACGCTTAAAAATAACAGCTGGCCCGGCATGGTCAGGTAGCTAGGGGGCGCTAGACTCGCAATCTGAGGTTCGAATCCCTGTCCCACCAAACATGGTCGCTCTTTCAGCCGTGGGAGCGTTATAAAGTGACGGTTAATACCACCATTCGTTGGTAAAAAAGTAGCCCAAGAATTGGCGGTGGGTGGTCTTTCACTGCTAAATTAGGGACTACTAGCGCAGATAAGCCCTCGTGCAGCTTTACGCGAAATTCAAAACAACCAAATAACAGCTGCGTTTAACATTTTAATTTAATCCATTACAGAAACTGTAAACTAATGTATCTGACTTGATTTTTAATAACAAGTTAAAAAATCAGACGAAAGAAAAGATACTGAAATGTTTTTCTAAACTTCGACACATTAAAATCTTTTTTATTTTTATTTTTTAGAATTTTCGCACAAAGTTGTCTAAGGACTTTCCACACAACGTCTAATAGTTGAGAGGAAAGGCAGCTAGTCTAAGGACTTTCCACACAACGTCTAATAGTTAAGAGGAAAGGCAGCTAGTCTAAGGACTTTCCACACAGCGTCTAATAGCTAAGCGGAAAGGCAGCTAGTCTAAGGACTTTCCACACAACGTTTAATAGTTG
>NW_013684846.1:0-1600 GCF_000517525.1 Limulus polyphemus | reverse complement strand
TTTTCCCATGTAGACACTAAGGTACGGTTTTATTTGAGATGTAGAAAATAGTACACGGCAAAGCTTCCGATACAAATATAACTTTCGTGGGTTCATTGATATAAGAATATATGTTCTTCAGCTTAACAGCGAGCTTTGCCCCACCTTATACCCGCTGCTGTCATTAGTAAACGAATCCCCTAAAATGTAAACTCCAGTAGGAAAAAAAAGCTTAATCTCAATGATATTGATTATATATTATACAAATTGGGCCAAGTTTTTAACTCAAAATCAATAAATACGGTTGACACCAAGACTATTGAATATTTTTTTTTATCTCAGCATGCTTTCAGAAACAATTATTTACAAGTCGGTTTTATAAGATGCATTCATTGTTTTTTGTAACAAGCTGATATGAATGTAAAACCATAATGTAAATAATAAATAGATTATTTATCGGACTCCTTGAATGCGAAACATTATCTATTACCAGTTTATTAAGTCTTTTATTCTAATTGTCTCCTATTATTTCTATACAATTATTTCGAGAAGACTTATAAAGTATTATGTCTTTGAATTAGCTTGTTTAGACTGTTGTTAATTTTTGTTAAGCAGAAAGCTACACAATGTTTAGCGTTATAAACCCTCAAACTTACCGCTGAGCAACTGAGGGCGTACCCTGTTAAGACGATTATTTTAAGGTACTTGTTTTGCAGAGTAGCACGCTGTGCTTTTGACTTTTTATTCTTGTACTTAGTTTCAAAGCTACACTAGATAATACATTTTTCTATAGAAGAGGTTTTAGATGGAAACTATTTAGCAACTTATATCTAAAAATAAAACTGGCTTCATTTACTCTAACGCTTTGAAATGAAAGCGCAGTTTTTATTTCATTGAAACCTCGCTTCTAACCGTATATAATAAACAGATTGTTTGTTTGTTGTTAAGCAAACACGTTGGGCTATTTCTGCTCTGCCCATTAGGAGTACCGAAACCCAATTTTTAGTATTATTAGTCCTCAGTCTTACCGGTGAACCAGCGGAGCCTTTAACTGACAGATGTAATTCAAGACTGCTCAGCTCGTAGGCTGGTTGTCATATTTTTCACACCAGAAGCTAAAATCAAAAAGTACACGACAGTGAATTAAAACTAGTATGTATATAAAGCTGTTTCAATGATAATACGTCAGAAAAGTAAATTAGCATTAACACGTGTCAATTGCGTTCTTAATGTAGTCTATTCTCCCTACCCCTACCCCTTCCCTCAACCCCAAAAATGTAGATAAAAAAGTCTCAAATTTCAAATATGAAAATGCAGGTCTAATCTGTTTACTTCTTATAGAATCAAGGTTAATGGCAGCCTTTAAGTCTCCTTACATTATCCTTTAAAATGTTTGACGTTAATTACATACGCAAAAAGTTTAATTCTTTTAAGCTACAAAAAGAGATAGAATATGTTCTTTGAAAAAAACTAAAATATTCTGACAATTATGATTCTGTAAATTTATCATTTTTAGTTCGGTGGGACAGCGCTAAGTTTACGGACTTACAATGCTAAAACCTGGTGTTCGATTCCCAGCGATGGACACAGCAGATAACCTAATACTGCTTTGCTCTAAAAT
>NW_013684845.1:0-1600 GCF_000517525.1 Limulus polyphemus | reverse complement strand
GTTACAGATTAAGTGACCTAGGCTAGGCAATATTTCGTGTTACAGATTAAGTGACCTAGACTAGGCAATATTTTTGTTACAGATTTAGTAACCTAGGCTAGTCAATATTTTATTACAGATTAAGTGACCTAGGCTAGGCAATATTTTCGTTACAGATTAAGTGGCTTAGGCTAGGCAATATTTTTGTTACAAATTAAGTAACCTAGGCTAGGCAATATTTTTGTTACAGATTAAGTGACCTAGGCTAGGCAATATTTTTGTTACAGATTAAGTAACCTAGGTTAGGCAATATTTTTGCTATTTCCTTAACAGTTTACTAATAATGTTATTTCTTCATATTGTCCAAAAATGGCAATTTTATGGCAAATGAATACATACTGTCTCTATTAAGTATTTTGAAGACGTTAGAGATGGGTCTGGAGGTTACCTCGCCCGACGGTGAGGTGTTGTTTTCACTTTTTTGTGTATGTGTGAATGAACAATATAATTCAAAAATGTTCCATCTAATTTTGATAAAATTTGCCATGAAGACTGCGTGGTTTTCAAATACCATTTGGTTAAATATTGATAAATTTAGCTCAATATGGAGGTCAACCACTTTCGTTATATTAATATGAAATTTAGATTTTTAGAACCGATCCAAACTTAAGAGCAAATTGAGATAGCGAGAGAATTTTGGCACCTGGGTCTATATTTTTTTAGGATAAAGAATTGTTTTGTGTATATTTTAGGTTCGTTGCTGCAAAACTAAAAAACATTGCGAGTAGGGTTTCTACTCTCCGAGTACTTTTTGAGTTGTTAAGTAATTTATGGTAATTAAAGATGAACAAATGTTTTTTTGTTGTTTTTCTCAAGATTTGGTTTATTGCGTAGTGTTCAATCATTTTTCATTTTTTATTCACCATAGCACATACATACATATACATTTAATTATATTCTTACAAGGTTTCCGGTGAGTCAGCAGTATGCTTCTCGACTTACAGTGCTAAAAATCCGGGGGTTCGATTTCCTCTGGTGAACAGAGCGCAGGTAGATAATGTAGCACTGCGCTAAATCAGACAACAGTTTGTACAATATTTTAAATATTCTCAAGAATGTGACTTAAAATTTATACTACCTGTGAAAAATTAGAAATATTGGCGATCCAATGTAGAAAACTTCAGCTTTTTTTCATATGGTTAAACAGCTTTATGTCTATTATGTAATACCTATTATATATATGGTCATACAAACTTTAAACATATATGAAACACAGGTTTATGCTTAGCCGAACCTTCAGAAATCGCTCGATATTTTACGACTTTAATCTTGGCCTTAGGTAAGTTGGCGAATTTCATTCTTCTGTTGCTACAGATTTCAGCTGATTTGTCTCCGAAAGAAAAGTTTATTCATGAAAACGAATAATTTTGAACAATAGTCAGACAACTGACAGGATAAACGTACATAATTCAAAGCACTTTGTTCCAACGTAATTTGACTGTAGTGTAAACTTTGAATATAAACATCGTCTGCAAGCAGCGACTTCCATTTTAATCCCTAATATTCAACAACAACAACAAACATCATATGTATATATATATATATATATATATATATTATT
>NW_013684844.1:0-1600 GCF_000517525.1 Limulus polyphemus | reverse complement strand
CATTACGTCTTTATAATGTTTTCAGGAAAGGAACAGTATGTAAACATTATAAAGACGTAATGGGAGGAAAGGAACAGTATGTCAAAAACATAACGAGGAAAGGAACAGTATGTTAACCATTATAAAAACATAACGAGGAAAGAAACAGTATGTTAACCATTATAAAGATGTAATGAGGAACGAAACAGGATGTTAACCATTATAAAAACATAACGAGGAAAGAAACAGTATGTTAACCATTATAAAGATGTAATGAGGAAAGAAACAGGATGTTAACCATTATAAAGATGTAATGAGGAAAGGAACAGTATGTTAACCATAATAAAAACATAACATTTAATATATGATAGTTGTACCTGTCACTGCTCTGTGGCTGATTCTGTATATTTAATATATGATAGTTGTACCTGTCACTGCTCTGTGGCTGATCCTGTATGTTTAATTTGCTGTATTCAATTATATGATTACTGTAGCTGAGAAAGTTGAATAGACAACTGTTCTCTATCCAGCGTATCATGTCATCTTTTCTAGAAAATGTTGTGAGAAAAGGAATGCTGCATTAAGTATTGTAAGAAAAGAAACAGGATGTTAACCATTATAAAAACATAACGAGGAAAGAAACAGTATGTTAACCATTATAAAAACATAACGAGGAAAGGAACAGGATGTTAATCATTATAAAAACATAATGAGGAAAGAAACAGAATGTTAACCATTATATACAGGATCAGCCACATTGCAACAACAGGTAGAACTATCGTATATTAAATATACAGGATCAGCCACATTGCAACGACAGGTAGAACTATCATATATTAAATGTACAGGATCAGCCACATTGCAACGACAGGTAGAACTATTGTATATGAAATATACAGGATCAGGCACAGTGTAATGACAGGTAGAACTATTGTACATTAAATATACAGGATCAGCCACATTGTAATGACAGGTACAACTATTGTACATTAAATATACTGGATCAGCCACATTGTAATGACAGGTACAAATATCATATATTAAGTATACAGGATCAACCACAGTGTAATGACAGGTACAACTATTGTACATTAAATATACAGGATCAACCACAGTGTAATGACAGGTACAAATATCATATATTAAGTATACAGGATCAACCACAGTGTAATGACAGGTACAACTATTGTACATTAAACATACAGGATCAGCCACAGAGCAGCGACAGGTACAACTATCATATATTAAATATACAGGATCAACCACAGTGTAATGACAGGTACAACTATTGTACATTAAACATACAGGATCAGCCACAGAGCAGTGACAGGTACAACTATCATATATTAAATATACAGGATCAGCCACAGTGTAATGACAGGTACAAATATCATATATTAAGTATACAGGATCAGCCACATTGTAATGACAGGTAGAACTATTGTACATTAAATATACAGGATCAGCCACATTGTAATGACAGGTAGAACTATTGTACATTAAATATACTGGATCAGCCACATTGTAATGACAGGTACAACTATCATATATGAAATATACAGGATCAGCCACATTGTAATGACAGGTACAACTATCATATATTAAGTATACAGGATCAACC
>NW_013684843.1:0-1600 GCF_000517525.1 Limulus polyphemus | reverse complement strand
TGTTAAATATTAGTGTTCTTCAATTAATATTAGGAGAACTTGTGTTTGTAGAGACTATATATATATATGTTAAATATTAATGTTCTTCAATCAATATTAGGAGAACTTGTGTGTGTGTGTATTATACATATAGTCTCTATATGTTAAATATTAGTGTTCTTCAACTCCAAAAGTAACTTTTAACCTGCGTGTAACAAATCCACTTTCTTCATTTTTCCTTTTTAAATGAGTTCTTGTGAAGTTGGCTCCAGTAAGAAGGGTCTCGTGATTCTAGTTGGTAGCCTAATCGCTAATGCCGGTGAAGGAGCGGCTTCAGCTTTTGAAACTCTCGTTACTTTTGGTTGCTAAACACGGTATCACTTCATCAGATTTTCCACAACAGCGCCTGAGAAAATTGGAGATGGTAAACGAAAAACAACAACAACAAACCTTAAACTTATGTTTGATAAATGAGGCGAAGGTCATAGGAGAGAGATGGGGGATTCTAGAGGCAACAGTATTGGTTACAGCGTTTGTGACTAATATAATGACTTTCTTTTATTGTTTCCACTAACGTGAATAGCTAATAGATAAATAATCGTTAAAATGAAACCACTACTCGAAATCCTTAACTCTTTTTGGATTTTATAACACTAAAAACCGTGTTTCGATACCAGTGGTGGGCACAGCGCAGATAGCTCATATTGTAGAATTGCAGAGAACAACAAACAAACAAGTTTTTTTTATCATAAAACGTACTTGTAGAGTTTATAAATAACTTATTAAAATCGTTACAGGTTTAGTTTCTTCGTGAAAAAAGATTTTTTGTTTTTATACAACCCCACAGTTACCTTTATCAGACAATACAGTCTCTTTTTTTTAGAAGTTTCCCGTCTCCTCCTGTGAAGATATATTGTTATATGAATATCTCACGCAACACTAGCGCTCTGTGCACCGAAATGTGTCTCTACACTGTCTGTATAGCAACACGTGCTCTTCGTTTTTTTACCACCCAACCTTCTCTGAATGTGCACTGAACGTGCTATCACAGCTTCTTACTGCACGTGCCGTGTCAGCTCGAAATTTGCTTAGTCAGCTCGTGTGATTACCGCGAACTACCGCACTCGCCAAAATGTCCGAGGTTCTGTATTATCTCGTAACTCATCTTATACAATAATAAATAAATAAAGTACCGGTTGAGAGCAGAAAATTATGAATTCTAATGTTTATGTAAGATTGAACTGTTTCAACACGTGGTTTAGTTGGGTTTATTTGTTTCATTATATTACGCTTCGAAAAACTTAGACTAACCTGTCTTGTAAACATGACAGCAGAAGACATCGGCTGATACTGCTCACTTTAGACGAATATCAGAGATCTGTGGGTGCGAGTGATATATGTGACGTATTAATATTGGGGTCTTCTTTGTGCGAGTGATATATGTGACGTATTAGTATCGGGGTCTTTTGTTGTATATGTGACGTATTAATATTGGGGTCTTCTTTGTTGGTGTGAAAAGTTTTGCTATGATGACTGGGAGTGATATATGTGACGTATTAATATTGGGGTCTTTGTTAGTGTGAAAAGTTTTGCTATGATGACTGGGAGTGATATATGTGAC
>NW_013684842.1:0-1600 GCF_000517525.1 Limulus polyphemus | reverse complement strand
CAAAATATTTAGTAGGCTAAGAACACAGAGATTTGGTAGGATAAAACAAAAATATTTAGTAGGCTAAGAACACAGAAACAGAACTTCTGTATGTTAAGAAATTTTTACCAATCTTATTCATGAACCCTTAGGTTTTCTTTTTTTCATTATCGATCGTTCAATTTAATTTTATTGTTGTGTTTTTATAATACTCTCTTTCTGTAACGTTCATCGGTTTTCATATCTAACTTTTCCTTCACCTGTCTGAATTTTTTACTTCGTTTTTCGCTACGTTTTTTTTTAAATTTCTGTTAACACCCTCGGTTCTATTCATAAAATGTTTAGTTTTGATGGCCCGCTCTTCCAATTTTACTCCATTATTTTTTACTATTCTTGAAAGAGTGGATTTATTTTATCATAATTCTTACCTTTCAATCCAGGAGATCTATAGCCATTATGAGCTGTCAATTGAATACCTAGAAGGAATTCTTAAATATTTTAATCATAGTATTTTCATATTTATAACAGCATAAAAGCTGAAAATATCTATGCACCAGGTTAGTAAGGTATACGTTTGGATTTATGTGTTGTAATATATTGGTCTGTATTATTTAAGGTATAATTTCTTTGGTTTCGAGTTATGAGTTAAAGATATTTTATATAAATAAGGCCTAAAACATATCATTTTTATTTAATTTATCAAAGCTTGCATTCACCCTCGCGTGCTATTAATGTTATAGTTTTGGTTTTGTTTTATTTTTCGATACATTCGCTTGCTTCAGGAAACTTGTATGTTCACAAACTAACAGTTTTGTTCTTTAAACACTTTATCAAAACAAAAGATACGTTTGTCAGTACTCATTACAAATATGAATTTAAAATTATGTTTAAATGTTTCGTATTCATCTGCTCAATACTTATTTGTTATTAATGTTGCCTGTCCGATCCTAATTTCTCATCATTGAGTATTTATCCTCCTTTGCTTGTTACGTTTGATCTTAGCAATACTCAAACAACACTCATTTATACAGGTCATTAAAAAACGCTCAATATTATCGAACATTTGACCATTTCGACCAGGTTCATTCGTCATCCAAATAACACGATAACGGTCATAAACGTTACTTTTCAAGTT
This sequence comes from Limulus polyphemus, assembly GCF_000517525.1. Taxonomy (NCBI): domain Eukaryota; kingdom Metazoa; phylum Arthropoda; class Merostomata; order Xiphosura; family Limulidae; genus Limulus; species Limulus polyphemus. Next base: position 486 of record NW_013684842.1, on the reverse strand, counting down.
TTTCACCTCAACCGTCAATGACATTTATTTACGCTACTATCATTTCATCCCAACTTCTACGCCTGTTAAAAGAAGTTTCAACACATGTATTCATCAAAAATTCCAACACAGAGTGAGCACAGATTTCATCTTCTTTGCTCCTAAACATTACTAATATCATTTAGTGTGTTCCACGTGTAAATAGTGCAGAGAAAATAGGTATTTATGATATAAACAACAGTACTGTTGCCTGATTCAGGGTCAATAAAAGGAAAACATTTCCCAGTCATACATTGTTTTCAAAGTATATGCTAATGAAAGGAAATAGCTGCTATAACTTTACAATGTTTTTGGGTGCACGTGGAGGGAGATCTATTTAAAATTTATTACTTTCTTATTCTAAGTTAAAGACAGATCTACCACTAAAGTCATTGCTGAATCAGTTTGTTTGTTTGTTCTTGAATTTCGCGCAAAGCTACACGAGGGCTATCTGCGCTAGCCGTCCCT
>NW_013684841.1:0-1600 GCF_000517525.1 Limulus polyphemus | reverse complement strand
TACATCACGTTAAGTTCTATACATCATTTTAAAGAAATGAAATCGCACATAGTGCAACTTCTTGATCACTGAAAATAAAAAAACAAAATAACTTGGAAAGGTTTTAGTAAGTTTGAAAACGTTCAGGCTATTACCAGCAGAACGCTCATAGTATCAGACCATTATAGTTAATTTTTAGGCAAGTAATAATAATTAATCAAACACATAATTCTTCTTTCAAAACAAAATAGATCCCGAAAAAGGAAAATTAACTTCCGAAACCACCCTTAATTGATCCAAATACACAAGACAAGAACAACACATAGATCAAATACACAAGACAAGAACAACACAGAGATCAAAATACACAAGACAAGAACAACACAGAGATCCAAATACACAAGACAAGAACAACACAGAGATCAAAATACACAAGACAAGAACAACATATAGATCAAAATACACAAGACAAGAACAACACATAGATCAAAATACACAAGACAAGAAAGATCCAAATACACAAGACAAGAACAGCACATATAGATTCCAAATACACAAGACAAGAACAACACATTTAGGATCTATGTGTTGTTCTTGTCTTGTGTATTTGGATCTATTTGTTGTTATTTATCTTCATTCTGATTCATTGTAATATCTTAGTATCATGTCTAACATTGACTAATCCTTTACCACATTAACAGAAAGTCTATAAATTATTCAACTATTACTTATTCATCAGATATGTACACTTATCTGGGAGATACAGGCAAATGATATCTGTAACTTTCAGATAATTTGAGCAAACAGCCACTTCTCTAACATATACTCTCGGACATTTTAGAGCCACCACTTCTATGACATATACAGACAATTTGTTCTCACTCTGATTTATCTAACAGAACCATAGACAGTCATTCATCATTATCATTAAAGATAATTTCTTCTCAAACTTCTCAAACACAGACATTTCTCATTTGGAGATAAACTAACTTATATTTCATATAATGATAAGTAAGTGATACTTGAACATTGTACAAAATAATGAAAAACATTTGTTAATAAGGTAATAAAACTGTTCAAAATTATGAAGAATATTTGTTAATAACATTATAAAATTGGTCAAAATTATAAAGAATATTTGTTAATGAGGTAATAACATTGGTCAAAATTATGAAGAATATTTGTTAATAACGTTATAAAATTGGTCAAAATTATGAAGAATATTTGTTAGTAATAATACTGGTCTAAATTATGAAAAATATTTGTTAATGAGGTAATAACATTGGTCTAAATTATGAAGAATATTTGTTAATAACGTTATAAAATTGGTCAAAATTATAAAGAATATTTGTTAATAATAATACTGGTCTAAATTATGAAGAATATTTGTTAATAACGTTATAAAATTGGTCAAAATTATGAAGAATATTTGTTAATGAAGTAATAAAAGTAGACTTGTTCTTGAAACAACACTCAATACCTTCTATCTCACTAGCTAAAACCATCTTTAAAAGTAGACTTGTTCTTGAAACAACACTCAATACCTTCTATCTCACTGGCTGAAACCATCTTTAAAAGTAGACTTGTTCTTGAAACAACACTCAATACCTTCTATCTCACT
>NW_013684840.1:0-1601 GCF_000517525.1 Limulus polyphemus | reverse complement strand
ACGTAACAATAGTAAAACAATTAGGCCCAGTTTCAGCTTTTCTTAACTAGAAGGTTAGACGTGAAAATGGAAAATAGTAAATCAATTAGGCCCAGTTTCAACTTTCCTTAACTGGAAGATTATACGTGAAAACGAAAAATATCAAATTAGGTCCACTTTCAACTTTCCTTAACTAGAAGAGTTAGATATGAAATTGAAAACTATTAAATCAATTAAGTCCAGTTTCAAAAAAATAATATCTGAAATAAGTAAGAGATTGATTATTGACTTATAATATAAATAGTAGAGCAAAAATTATTTACTGGAAGTCAATTTATGAATTATATAAGATTTTTTTGTTGTTTGTACACGTTCCCTGTATATAATTTATGAATAAATTTGCGTTGTCCAGAAGAGGGCGGGTAGATAGTTCTGATATATTTAAAAATAAAACATGTATGTATATTTGTGTGTATGTGTTTGATTTGATACTTGTACAATCAACACCGATGAATTCGAAACACTTGGAAATATACTATAGAATTCAAGAAAACTTTACACATTACACGCTATAAAAATTATCGATCCAATAAAATCAATTATATTAAACATAAACTCATTGTTTGCTTTTCAAACAAACACGAACATTATATTGATGGTTAAGTTAAAAGCATCAGGAAATGTGTATTATTCTGAAGACTAATTATGTTTAAGATTAAACCTGGAAAGACCGTTAAGTTCAGCTAAGGTCCAATTACACAATATTATCAGAGAGCCCATAAAAGGCTTAGCTTCCCTGTAGATATCGCGACGCTTTTATTAGAGGTTTTCGTTGTTGTAAAGTGTTCAGTTGTACAGGACAACAACTGAAAGCAACTCGGGATTTTAATGACTTAATCATAATGTAGTTTGTACTTAACAATGAAACTCTAATATAAACACACTCATTCTGTAGTTTAGCTTTATTTTTTGTTATTAATACAGCAAATAGATATTAATATAAATTAGCCATTATCTAGTGGTTATTGTGCTCGGACTGTGAATCTTAGGGATCATGGTTCTAGGTCCATGGCCGTAAAACCTCGCTTCGCACTCTGGGGACTATAAGAGTAACAGCCAAGGTCCACTATTCTGTCAGACAAGAGTAGCCTATGAACTAACAGTCGGCGCTATTGGCTAGCTGCATTTCCTCTAGTCTTTATGTTTAAGGTTAGGAACGGCTATGTGCAGACAGACCTTCTGTAGCTTTGTGCGAAACTTCTGAAACAAACATTTAGGAAATTGAAAAAAATATAACACTTCATACACATGGATTTACGTTAAAAGTATAATAATTAGAAAATAAATATATATATTCTTATACTTGTCATAATATATCAGTATTAGTCTTATTACATTAGTATTAGTCCTATGACATTTTTATTACATTAGTATTAGTCCTATTACATCAGTATTAGTCCTGTTACATTTTTAATACATTAGTATTAGTCCTATTACATTTTTATTACATTAGTATTAGTCCTATTACATCAGTATTAGTCCTATTACATTAGTATTAGTCCTATGACATCAGTATTAGTCCTATTACATTAGTATTAGTCCTATGACATCACTATTAGTCC
>NW_013684839.1:1848-2569 GCF_000517525.1 Limulus polyphemus | reverse complement strand
CATTTTGTTAGAGAAAAGATAGTTGCTCTAGCAGATGGTGGAATAAGTCAGCGGCAAATTTCGCAGAATTTGAGAATCCTTCTTTCGACAGTCAACAGAATCATCGTGCAGTTCAGGAAACACGGCAAGGAAACAACTGAGCAGCGTCCGGGTCGTCCTGATCCATCGGAGAGGACAAAAAGGGCTGTCAAGAGGAGCATCGAAAGGGATCCCAAATTAACGACTGCAGAAGTGGCCAAAGTTGGTGGGATGAGCCCGAAATCTGTTCAACGGATTTTCCACAGATTGGGTTATCGTTGCAGAGCAGCTAGACGGAAGACCCGCCAACATAGTCAGACGAAAGAAGTGAGCAAGTGATATGATGACCAAGCCTTTGGACTTTTGGAAGACCGTATTGTTCTCAGACGAATCAAGATTCGCTCAATTTTCGGAGAGTGGAAGGATATGGGTCTGGAGAATGCCTCACCAAATGTTTTGGCTCAATCACATTGCAGCTGACTGTGAAGCATGGTGGTTTCAGCGTGATGGTTTGGGGAGCTGTTTGGGTTTATGGGAGATCGAGCTCAATGAAGTGCGTTGGCAACATAAATTTTGCGAAATACGTCGAAATATTGGAGAAAGGACTCTTGCCACTTTATTTCTCGGGTTTCGTGGACAAAAACACAACGTTGTTCCAGGAAGATGGAGCACCGTGTCACGCTGCTAGAAACACCCAAAAGTG
>NW_013684839.1:0-880 GCF_000517525.1 Limulus polyphemus | reverse complement strand
AACATGCCTAGAACTCAAGGTTCTCTCGAATTGTCAGATTTTGTTAGAGGAAGGATAGTTGGTCAAGCAGATGGTGGAATAAGTCAGCGGCAAATTTCGCAGAATCTGGGAATTCCGCTTTCGACAGTCAACAGAATCATCGTGCACTTCAGGACACACGGCAAAGAAACAACTGAGCAGCGTCCGGGTCGTCCTGGTCCAAAAAAGGACAAAAAGGGCTGTCAAGAGGAGCATCGAAATGGATCCCAGATTAACGACTGCAGAAGTGGCCAAAGTTGGTGGGATGAGCCCGAAATCTGTTCAAGGGATTCTCCACATATTGGGTTATCGTTGCAGAGCAGCTAGACGGAAGACCTGCCAACATAGTCAGACGAAAGAAGTGGGCAAAGTGATATGATGACCAAGCCTCTGGACTTTGGGAAGACCGTATTGTTCTCAGACGAATCAAGATTCGCTCAATTTTCGGACAGTGGAAGGCTATGGGTCTAGAGAATGCCTCACCAAGAGTTTTGGCTCAACAGATTGCAGCCAACTGTGAAGCATGGTGGTTTCAACGTGATGGTTTGGGGAACTGTTTGGGTTGATGGGAGATCGAGCTTAGTGGAGTGCGTTGGCAACATAAATTTTGCGAAATACGTCGAAATATTGGAGGAAGGACTCTTGCCACTTTATTCCTCGGGTTTCGTGGACAAGAACACAACGTTGTTTCAGGAAGATGGAGCACTGTGTCACACTGCTAGAAACACCCAAAAGTGACAGGAAGAAAATGGTATCCAGAAGTTACCCTGGCAGAGACAATCTCCTAACATGAACCCCATCGAAAACCTCTGGGCCATTCTTGACCTGCAAGTCAAGAAACAACAACAAAAAAACCAACTTC
>NW_013684838.1:1593-2601 GCF_000517525.1 Limulus polyphemus | reverse complement strand
AAAGATTCGTCTAAATGGGACAAAGTACTGGTAAAAAACGCAAAACCTGCCATAACTCCCTTAAAACGCATTGTAGGAATGTGAAACTTCGCATGATACTGTGGAACGAACTAGTGAATATACAAATCAAATTTGGTTAAGATCCGTCAATCTAGAACCCTCTGATGGAAAGAAATCTATAACAGAGCAATGTCAAAAAGCTTCACTGCAGTACACATACTCTTTCAGAAAGCCAATAGAGTAGTAACAAAATGGACCAGAAAAGTCGCAGAAATGATAATACAAAACTAGAATTTTGCATGTAAATACGCAAGTACGCAACGAACGTTCATAACAAAATTCGAGAAGATTCCTCCAAAAGGAACGAAGTACTGGTAAAAAACGCAAAACCTGCTATAACTCCTTTAAAACGCAGAGTAGGAAGGTGAAACTTCGCAAGATATTCACTACTTCGTTCCACAGTGATTTGTCTAAATTTGGTTAAGATCCGTCAATCTAGAACCCTCTGATAGCAAGAAATCTATAACAGCGCAAACTGCAGTGAAGCTTTTTGATACACTGCAGTACACATACTATTTCAGAAAGTCAATAAAGTAGTAACAAAATGGACCACAAAAGTCACAAAAATGATAATATGAAGCTAGTATTTCGTCTGTAAATAAGCAAGTACGCAACAAACGTTCCAAAACAAAATTCGAGAAGATTCGTCCAAAATGAACGAAGTACTGATACAAAACGCAAAACCTGCTATAACTCCTTTAAAACGCATAGTAGGAAGGTGAAACTTCGCATGATACTGTGGAACGAAGTAGTAAATCTACAAATCAAATTTGGTTAAGATCCGTCAATCTAGAACCCTCTGATAGCAAGACATCTATAACAGAGCAATATCAAAAAGCTTCACTGCAGTACACATACTCTTTCAGAAAGCCAATAGAGAAGTAACAAAATGGACCAGAAAAGTCGCAGAAATGAAATACAAAACTAGAATTTTGCATGTAAATACGC
>NW_013684838.1:0-593 GCF_000517525.1 Limulus polyphemus | reverse complement strand
GTAAATACGCAAGTATACTATTTCAGAAAGTCAATAAAGTAGTAACAAAATGGACCACAAAAGTCACAAAAATGATAATATGAAGCTAGAATTTCGTCTGTAAATACGCAAGTACGGAACAAACGTTCATAACAAAATTCGAAAAGATTCGTCCAAAATGAACGAAGTACTGATACAAAACGCAAAACCTGCTATAACTCCTTTAAAACGCATAGTAGGAAGGTGAAACTTCGCAAGATACTGTGGAACGAAGTAGTGAATCTACAAATCAAATTTTGTTAAGATCCGTCAATCTAGAACCCTCTGATAGCAAGACATCTATAACAGAGCAATATCAAAAAGCTTCACTGCAGTACACATACTCTTTCAGAAAGCCAATAGAGTAGTAACAAAATGGACCAGAAAAGTCGCAGAAATGATAGTACAAAACTAGAATTTTGCATGTAAATACGCAAGTACGCAACGAACGTTCATAACAAAATTCGAGAAGATTCGTCCAAAAGGAACGAAGTACTGGTACAAAACGAAAAACTTTCCAAAACTCCCTTAAAACGAATAGTAGGAAGGTGAAACTCTGCAATTAACTGCGTAAC
>NW_013684837.1:1611-4441 GCF_000517525.1 Limulus polyphemus | reverse complement strand
TGACTGTTTCATTCATAGGTAAGATAAGTCAGAATCAAGTGTTGTTATACAAGGAATAAGATGTGTTCTTATTTACTGTATTTCATCTTGGTTTTATTTACTGTATTTCATCTTGGTTTTATTATTATTTATGATTTGTTTCACTCGTACATTTTTTTTATATATATGACATCAAGTTATATAACCGTCACAATAAAACGACATCTGCCAAATTTGGCTGAGCTTTGCACCCACATCTGATCAGCTGAACCTTGTCTGTAGTTATAATCCTGTTGCTAGGTGAAAATATTCCTTAACATTAAATCTTTGCTCCCTTTGTTTTTGTACTTGTATATAAACCCTGTATGCTAAGCTGTAGACACTACCTGAAGAAAACAAACCAATGTTCTGTTAAAATATGTAGTAAGTTCTTTCAAAATACACCACTTCATTATACTTATATATCGTTGTTTGTCAACTTAATATCATATTAGCATAATTTGCTTCGATACACAATTGACTAATTTGATTTACTGAATCTGAAAGTAAGTGTATTATCTATAGAAAACCAACTTTACATGTTATTTTCTAATCCCAAAACATTTCAATGGTTTTCAATACTCATACCATCGAAGACAGCAAGGTGTATGCTAAATGTATATCACATTATTTTAAATTGGTAAGGACAAGCTGAAAAGGTGTTATAAAGAAAACCTGTTCCTTACATAAATACGTATGAAAATTCTGCTGTGAGTGTAAACATAATTTAAAAAATAACCTAAAATAGAAGTCCATGCCACATGGGTAAGTTTAATGTAAAATCGTGAACGATCATCTATACTAGATCAGTGATTGAATTGATATTTCTTTCTCTCAGAACAAATCTATTTTCAATTAGACACTTTGAAAAACCAATACAACTGAGCGTATCACTGAGCCTAGAACTGTAGCTTCGTCCTATCAGTTGTTACAAGTATAACTACGCGATTGGTCATTTTCTTAAGCATTTACAGACTGTAACATATAGAAAAGATCCACTCGGCCAGTGATAGATATTACTGTCTTTGACCCTTTTTACACTAATATGTAAAGTCGCAGTAACATACCAACAGACAAAGTAGGTATTATCTGCTAGAAAATACTAAAGGCAATTTGAAAGAAACAATTTTAACGTTTTTTTCTGGATCCCGTGTTTATACTAAAGCTGCATAGAAACAGAGTAAGTGAGAAATTAAAAAAGTCGTAAATCAATAATGATTGTGGTAAACACTGAATATCCCACAATTCACAAAGTGTCGAAGTTTTATAAAACTCGTATCATAATCTAAGTAAAACTGAGTCATCACTTTAATAAGTTAATCATACACACCATTGTTGAATGACAACAGCCAGACTAAACACCATGTACGCAATTTTCAACTATGTGGTAATCCAGGTGAGAAATGACACTTAATTTTTCTGTTGAGTTTGTTTAATTTTTTTATTGAAAGCCTTGTTATATCCATATAAACATACATTTTGTCATAATTGTATTGAATCATGAGAAGGAGTAAACCCTACTTGCCTCATTATTTGGATAAGTATAGCGAGGGTAGGAGCAGTCCTTCTTCTCCAGTATGTCTTCCTACATAAGCTGTTCTTTAGCGTGTTATTCACTGAAGTGATGATGTATAGAAACTTTGATTCACAACATCGTTCCCATGAAAACAAGTTTAATTATTGTGTTAACATTTTAGTCTTTGTCTGTGAAAGTCTTCGATTATCATATTTAGTTATAAGCATTTTGAAAAATGATGACCAGGCAAACAAAGACGACAACAGTGATGACGGAACCAATTCATAATTGTTATTATCTGTATTATTTCTCGACAAACATCTCTGATAACAATCTACAATATAATTTTTAAAACATTAAATAACCTATTTCAATTCTTAAGAAGACTGTCTCACTGATTGGAACTGGTGAAGATTATAAAGACGTAACTTACAATTATTATATTTTAGCTGTTGAAAGTGACTGCATGATATTTTAGTTACCAAACTGGAGGAAGGTATTCTAAAGACACAAATATTATATCACATAGGGAATTGTAGCTGTTCAACATCATCAATGTAATATTAAATTAATTCATAAACCATTTTACTTTTTCATTAACGAGTAAAATTTAAATATTTTTCAGGTTTTTTTACAACGATAAAATTATATAACGTGTTTCCTGTTTTTGTCTCTGATAACGGCAAGTGTTAGTAATGTAATTCTACTGACTAAGCTGTTTATGTAATAAGAATTTCCACGAGAGTCAAATCAGGTTAGAGAAATTTGATTAAATAGTTTACTAATGGTATTTATAATTGCAAAGTAAATACGCATCATATCACCTAAATAACTCGGAGGTATAATTTCAAAACTTGATCTTATAAGTTCTACTTGGATACATTTCGGTTATATAATGAACACAAACCTAAATGATTGATAAACACATAAACATCCTGGTAGATAATTAATTCCTCATGATACCAAAAGATGGCAGTAAATGTTCTTCGCCTATTTTATATTATCTTTGAAACGCTTCATTACTTCTTCTCCGCACTTTTTCTAATGAGCGTAGATATTCTGTAAAATAGTTGTAAATAATACTAAATACTTGTTCTAGATACGCTTTCTTAATAATACTTGTTTTGATGCTTATTCTCCAAGAATTCGGCTGTAGCGTTACTTTACTGTTTAATAGAAATCTTCACATTATAGGACAAACACTTAAAGATTTGAACCAGAGCCAGTCAGGGTTTAATATAAGTGAATTGAGGTGTTTTGTAAAGTTAGCTTAAAATGGCTACTTATACAGATAAT
>NW_013684837.1:0-1601 GCF_000517525.1 Limulus polyphemus | reverse complement strand
ACCACGTCATTTTCAGGCCACGCCCACCCATATGCGGAAAAGTATGAGTGTATACATTTGAGTGTATGGTCAACATGCATATCATACGAAACCTGTCAATATAGACTACAGTGTAGGTATTATTCATTTGAGATGTTTGCTGAAACAGTGGATAACAAAAAAAGAATAGTTAATAATCACATATTCACAAAGAAAAGTGTATGAAGTTCAGGTTATATTAAAAATATATTATAATAATCATGGAACATTTGATGTTCATTTTTGTACTTTCTGAGGATTTATACAACCATTTACTGCTACAACTTTGGGGTGTGTATTTGTGTTTGCAACTAAACTACACAATGAGCTATCTATGCTGTGCCCTCCACAGGCATCTAAACCCGGTTTTTAGCGTTATAAGCCTACATATTTACCGCTGAGCCAACAAATATGAAAAACAAGTAGCACACAATGGGACAAACACTGCATAGTCAAACAGTACAGTTCTTACATATCTCGTGCTTGCAAAGTTTAACTAGAACATTAGGTTGTACAAATGACGTGATTATTGGCTCTAGTAAAGATTTTGTAACCATAACGTTGTTGGCTGAGTCAAGTTCATTTAATGTAGAATTCCATGCTTGAAAATATAGGTGCAGCTTTTAAAAACTAAGGGCTGGTCTGGTGATATTGATAAATAGAAACTGTATTACAAGTAAAGCTATCACAACCAAAGTATGGCTGGTAAAAGTTTCTTAGAAAATAATGTTTATGGATAGGATATTATGCCAAAATTCATGAGTACTTCGGTTTAGGCTAGAATATCTTTCAGAATTGGCAGTTTATATAACTTGTAACGTCACAACCACTCAGGGTACTTATAGTTGGGCAAGATCCACATCATTTTAAATACCAAGTTCGAGTGGAGGAATTAGATGTAGAGACTGTTTAATTCCATAAAAGTTAAAGATCATAAAGTCCAAAATGTTCAATAATGTTTTGGTAATAGAAGACAGTACATACCACAATATCAGCATCTGATGATGGAAGATGTCAGAATGATCCTATCAATTTTTACTTGCTATAACAGCATAATAAACATGAAACATTAACTAATAGTCAGCTCCTACACTGGATTGGAGAGCAAGGGTAGTTTCTCAGTTATCAACAGTTAGTCTAATGAATTTTGAATGTTATATTAACATTCAATATACACAGACACAGTCTACAAAATAGAAGCAGTCTTCAGCTATTTAATGAAGAAGGATTGGAAGGTCACGCTGATGACAGGGAGAGTTAATTAACTTCCAATAGAATCAGCCTTGACTATCTTATAGTGTTTCAAAAGTTTGAAAGTATATTGAATATTTGTTTTGAATAGTCCGTGTTCAAAGTAATTTTCATTTTAAAATTAAAAATACTTTTCTTCATCTCAAAAATCTCAAATTTCCTTTGTGTAATCTCTAAAACCTCTTAAATCCATTTTAAACGTTTTTACAGTAAAACTATATAGTTTATTTGTTGTTTTCTCTACCCTATCTCAAAACAGGATCGGTAAATTCGACCAGTCTCATAACCACCAAAAAATATCTAAATAAACCTAAATTAACCTTTTATTCTTC
>NW_013684836.1:0-1601 GCF_000517525.1 Limulus polyphemus | reverse complement strand
GACATTAAGAGAGAGATTTTATCTGTAGCTATAAGTATTTTTCTTGGTTGTTTGAAGTTTTGTATTTATATTATAAAAATGGGTGTAATTTTGATTGTAAGAGTTTTATGTATTGATGAACCAGATAATGACGATTGTCCAAAATTATGTCACCATACAACAATTGCAATTGAGAATATCTGAACAGTATTTTTACCTTTCTTCCATCATGTGTTTCTGTCTTTATTGCATTTTTAAAGTGATTTATTTCCATCAATGTTTGAGAAATGTAGTTACTTACTAATATTTTACTGATATAAATTGTTCTGTCTTAGTGAAGGTCATTCAGTCATATAGGTTTGTTTTACATTATCTTTCTAGAATTGATGTGATTCTCATAGTTTCAAGACCTTATTCTTTTTCTTAAGCGTTTGCTATATTCAGGCAGATTGCCTAAGAGATAAGGTATAAAAATGTTGTTCTCTTGGAGGCAGTTAATTTAAATGAATTTAAGAGAAAGTTTGATAACTATATAAATGATAAGGGTTGGATTTAAGTTTTTTCCCTAATTCATTTATTTAATAGTTTTCGTTTAGTTTAGAAGATGGACCAATAGGTCCCTTGTTGTCCCTAAACATTGTTATGTTAAAATGGGATTCACTATTAAAATGAGCACCAAAAATTATCATTATTGTTTGGATAAAATGTGTTTTTAACTGTTACAGATTGAAAGAAGTGAAGGAACTTAACAAGGCTGTTAGTCACTTGACAAAAAAACAGGAACTTTTGGATCATGGTTTTATACCTTATTCAGTCATGCCAGGCATAATCTCTCTACTGAAAAAAGGGCTAGGAAAAAGAATTCATACCTTGGATGTACAGTGTTTGTTGACGGAAATGGTAAAGGCTTATTACCATTCTTGAAAACGAAAATTTTTTTTAAATTTTGTCAAGTCAATTTCAAAGCTTTAAGATAGTAATGAGGATTATTAGTTTGTTTTTATAATTAACTAACTATCATAACTAACTAAACCTAATATGGTTCTTCGATAACAGTTAATAATCAAAACTGACTATTAAATTAATTCTTTCCAGAACAATAAAACACTTTAAAATAATACAAATTATTAATTCAGGGTGTTAGGAAAACACATAGTTTCAAAAAAAATCTATTAAAGACAAAAATACAACCCCCCCCCCCCAAAAAAAAAAGGTCCATATTTAAAAGCACTTGGGTGATAATGTTTTGTATAAATGTTTGTGTTACTACTTTATAAAAAAAAATTGTGTTGTTTTTTTGTAGTGGACGTCTGCCGAAGATCCTCCAAATCCAAATTACGATGGAGAGATACTCATAGGTATTCTTATGAATCAGGACTATGCTACAAATATTTTGGATAAAGGACCTCCTGCTGATTCTCCAGAGGTGAAACTTCCACAAAAAAATATATATTTGATTATAACTATGTTTTGGGGTACACTTTTTCTGCCCAAGGTGCTTTGTATAATCGTAAGACTTGTTTATTTTAAAAATGGAGGCAGAGAGTCCATCTTACTTAGAAGTGTGAAAGGTGGATATTTCTGTACATATGTGACCTTTTAAAAAATATCTAGAGCAAAAG
>NW_013684835.1:0-1602 GCF_000517525.1 Limulus polyphemus | reverse complement strand
TATAATCAATCTTGTAGAATCTATATAAACTGTACAAAGTTAAACCTTGTCGCCCACAACAAAAATTGAGATAGGTGTTGTTTTTTGTACGGTCGAATTTTATGGTAAAAATAATACACATCAAATGTTCACCGTTCACACCTACAACATTATGAAGCCTTTTTTGTAATATAATAATTAGAGTTGAAATATTTCTCTCAGCTGTTATTATGCACAAAGGTACACAATGAGCTATCTGTGCTCTACCCACTACGGGTATCAAAATCCGAATTTTAGTGTTGTAAGCTGTGAGCCGTGCCGCTGAGCCACGGGCGGGGGGTCTCTTAGATGAACCATATATCTTATAGAAATCCGTGTTTCTCAGTGCTCCATGTAACAACTAGCGAAGTGATAACCTGTTACACGCAGTAATTATTAATAAATTTCCTCATTGTTGTACACGTTGGTTTGAGGACGATAACCCAACCCTAAATGTTTCTATGTTTGTAAATTCTAGAGCCTTCCTTTGTAGCTTTAAGCCGTTTATATTTTTGTCTGTTTAACCATCTTTTTCGTCCACCTCCAGCGCCATCTTTCCTAACCAAGAACAATTACTGTCTTCAGTGGCACAACCAACATTCACACGTTAATGGTCTTCGTTGACATAACATTACAACCCGAACACTACAGGTGTCACCTCAGTAGCAGTGTGTAGTCAAGGGAACTAAACACCCATGAACAGACTTTTGTTTATTTTTAATGATCTTACTTACGTGTCTACCCTACAGTATATTTACACACGTGAAGCTCCTTTCTTACCTATATGGTTGGCTGGAACACGGAATAAGATTCGAATCACATCTGTCGTCTTTTGAGAAATACCTCCCAACGATAAGGCAAAACAAGTCATGAGACTCTAAGAGATCACATGAACGCATTTTTAACATTTTGGACCACGCCCAAGGTATTATACATTAATTTACGCTAATCCTGCCTAAAGAAATTTCAAAAAGCCGCGGCTATTGAGGATTCCCTCTTGTTTTCCTCAAGTCGGTCAAGAGATGACGGAGCTATGAATTAAAAGTTTGTACTTGAAAAACTGAGAGCCGTTATGCCGCGGCTGAAAAAGTCCTAATCTTAATTTTGTAACATTAAAATAATATTAATCTTCTCATTTTAACATCTTGTAATATAAAATATTTTTTACATATTCCTCTTCATTTCATAGCCTTAGATTTAAAATCACAAGCGTGTTAAAATAACCTTTCAGATCTATCTTCTGTCTCCCACTAGTATATTCGACTCCCCAAATCTCACACAGCTTACAATTTTTTCCAACAGATTTAATGAGCTATATTCGACTCGAGAATTTTTTGTTGTTTAATAACAATGAACATGAGTCATCCAGAACTTCATTAATAACTTAAAACCTACAAGTTGTATATTAGTCATGAAACGTGTGTCATAGCCTAACTTGTCGGCGCCACTCCCAAACAATGCGGTCCGCTTTTCCTACTGAAACAATCGGTCACCTCACAAGGCTTAAGACAGCAGCGTTCACCGGAGGCATTATGGGAAATGTCTTCCCTTGAAGTCGGGTGCCGGACAATGATAAAGTCGTGA
>NW_013684834.1:0-1602 GCF_000517525.1 Limulus polyphemus | reverse complement strand
TCATGTGACTTCCGTTGTCGTAACAATATCAACCAAGATATTCGGGCTTTGAAATTCTGCAGTGGGCTATGTTCTCAATTTGAAAATTTATTTCAGAAAGGACACAGCAAATGACCCTGACCTTGACACCAACTCTGTTCTTGCTGTCAAAGAGTCTGACACTCTTCTGAAGCCCCTACAGCCAGGTCATCATGTGTTTGACGACAGTTTTTAGTACACTTCAACAGTTCTTCTAGACTATCCACACACACACACACACAGCTTCAATTACACTGACATGCTCAACATCAATCAGAAGTGAAAATTCTGAAACTTGACCTTCAGGAGGTGAGGTGTCTTTGGACTCAATGTCAGATATAAAAAAACTGTTTAATGTAGGTAGTATAAATTAATTTATTTTGTGAGATAATATTTCATTATTGTTTAGTTTTTTATAATAATAGAGTTAAAAGCAGATGATTGTTGGAAGTTGTGTTTGTAAGTTATTGATGTCGAGGCTACAGATATTTCTAGAACGCCTCAGTGAGATATATGAAAAATAAATGGCAACCAGATGATAGACCATAGAGTGGAAAAAAACATAAAAGTAAAGCTGAGTACAAGACACTTCAGTCAGAGAAAAGTTAGAAAATGTAAAGTTAACTGTGGTAGAAGAGAATAGCCTAACAGTTGATATGTTAAAGTGAGATGAACAGACATTTTAAGAGAATAATTTGTCTCATCAAAGGGTGTTCTAAAGCAAGTGAACCTGCCTGTGTGGACTTTGACAAAAAGCAGACGATTATTTGGAAAGTAGGTTTACACTGCGAAAACAGATATTTATTGGAAGTAGGCCTAAATACAAAGAAGCAGACGATTATCAAACGTTCAGGATACAACTGCGGTAACTCAACAACAGCAGCGTAAGTGAATTATACACCAATACTGTTGTGATAAAAGAAGAAAAAGAGAGAGTAGAAAAGAAAGAAATGAATTATACACTGATAGAGAAAGATAGTTTGGCTTGTCAACTAAATTTTAAAGCAATGAATTTGACAAGAAGAAAAGAACTGTATACTCTTTAAATGCAACTATGATATACATAGTGTAAAGAATTTTTTGTACATACGTTTAACTTGTTCTGAATATATTACTTCAAAACAAGTGGAGTGAATGCTGTTCATTTATCATTGAATTTATCACCAACAAGTCACAGACACGTACTGTAGTAGAATCCTTAGCCCAACACACACCCATATATTTACTTAATATATGTAATATAAAAAGTAAGTTCTTGATAACCATGTGTTTGACGACAGTTTTACTACACTTCAGCAGTTCTTGTAGACTATGTATACAGATACAGCTTCAATTACACTGCCATGCTCAACATCAACCATGTCAACTTTCCTGCAGAGATGAAAAGTCTGAAACTTGACCATCAGGAGGTGAGGTGGTTTTTGGACTCAGGAAACAAACTGCTGTGTGTTAGTTAGAGGGACAGAAAGGCAAAAGAGCCATGCGTGTTGGTATCAACTAAAGCTGTGGTGCAAACCATTCAAAAGGAAGCAGGAGCACACACAATCATAAAGCCGAAAGTTGTGGATGACTACAATATTGTTG
>NW_013684833.1:0-1602 GCF_000517525.1 Limulus polyphemus | reverse complement strand
ATACTAAACTCATTTCTAGCTACCTTCATACCATACCAAACTCATTTATAGCTACCTTCATACCACACTAAACTCATTTCTAGCTACCTTCATACCATACTAAACTCATTTATAGCTACCTTGATACCATACTAAACTCATTTCTAGCTACCTTAATACCATACTAAACTCAATTATAGCTACCTTGATACCATACTAAACTCATTTCTAGCCACCTTGATACCATACTAAACTCATTTCTAGCCATCGGTTTCTAATGTAAGTAGCTATGTGTGTCCATCGGTTTCTAATGTAAGTAGCTATGTGTGTTCATCGGTTTCTAGTGTACAGGTGTTGCAAGATTGCCACCATTACTCAAGGAAATATGTGTGTGAAGAAATGAGTGGGTTTGGTGTGAAGTAGAAGAGGTGTATTGGAGTGATGGGTGAAAAGATTTAAGGACATAAAGACAAAGATTGAGTTCATCACTAGTGCTGAAAAACATCATCAATATACCTGTAATATAAGGTAGGTGGCATCTGTGCAGTTACGAAACATGCAATCATCAACGTAACTAACAAAGAGGTTATGATAGAAGGAACCAGTGTTGGATCCCATGACTACTCTCTTCATTTGTTTATAGAACTTATTGTCAGAAGAAAAGGAATGTAGATGGGTCTAGGGTATTCCTTTTGTTAAGATAGTGTTGTAGGAATTTGAGTCCGTCGTCATGTGGAATACAGATATACAACATGTTATGTAAAGTGTGAATAAATTAATAGAATCTGACATTGAGTCAAAATTCACAGTTTTTTTGTGAGGCGTCGTTGGTGCCTTGAATATAAGTAGGGAGTTGATGAACTAAGGGAGTTGGGATGGGATCAAGGTACCCAGAAATGAGTTTAGAATGGTATCAAGATAGCTAGAAATGAGTTTAGTATGGTATGAAGGTAGCTAGAAATGAGATTAGTATAGTATCAAGGTAGCTAGAAATGAGTTTAGTATCGTATCAAGGTAGTTAGAAATGAGTTTAGTATGGTATAAAGGTGGCTAGAAATGAGTTTAGTATGGTATCAAGGTAGCTAGAAATGAGATTAGTATAGTATCAAGGTAGACACACATAACTACTTACACTAGAAACCGATGGACACACATAACTACTTACCCTAGAAACCGATAAACACACATACCTACTTACACTAGAAACCGATGGACACACAAAACTACTTACATTAGAAACCGATGGACACACGTAGCTACTTACATTAGAAACCGATGGACACACATAGCTACTTACATTAGAAACCGATGGACACACGTAACTACTTACATTAGAAACCGATGGACACACGTAACTACTTACATTAGAAACCGATGGGCACACGTAGCTTCTTATATTAGAAACAGATAGACACAAGTAGCTATTTACATTAGAAACCGATGGACACACATTTTTACTCCAGTCATCCTCTATACGTCAAATGAAACATTCCCATGTCACAACTTAGGAGGTTACACAGGCCCTGCACTAACGACAAAGATAATAATACACAACTTAGGAGGTTACACAGGCCCTGCAGTAACGACAAAGATAATAATACACAACTTAGGAGGTTACACAGT
>NW_013684832.1:0-1602 GCF_000517525.1 Limulus polyphemus | reverse complement strand
TTGTATTGTTTGTTTGAAGTTAAGCAAAAATGCAACACGCTGGGCTGTCTGTGCTCTGCCCACCACGGGTATCGAAATCCGGATTTTAGTGTTGTAAGTCCGCAAATATACCGCCG
Organism: Limulus polyphemus; assembly: GCF_000517525.1. Taxonomy (NCBI): domain Eukaryota; kingdom Metazoa; phylum Arthropoda; class Merostomata; order Xiphosura; family Limulidae; genus Limulus; species Limulus polyphemus. The sequence goes on along the minus strand of NW_013684832.1, from coordinate 1,486 downwards.
TGCCACTGGGGGGGGGGGTGTTAAAATTTTGTTTGACTTGAGAAGATGTCGAGCAGCCTTAGAATAATAAGTCCCCCTGTAGGTCAGCATTAAGTTTATGTTAAGATCTGGGGTTCGATTCCCCGCAGTGTACAGAGTGCATGTAGTCCACTGTGTAGCTTTACACTAAGAAAATAATAACAACTTAGGGCAATAAATATAAATTTGATCAATATATATATCTTGTATTAATTACGTTCAACCACGTGTAACACTTGCTAAAATGAAAGGATGAATCTCTAATTTATCAGCTTTAGTTCTTTCTGTAACACGGGACGTTTCATCGTTTATAAGTGAAACACCACTTAATTGTCTGCTCCGTTTGACGACAGTTGAGTTCATAGTTCCCTGTTTAGTTTATAGGAGGAAGAACTCATTCATTAGACGCTCAGGAGGGCGCCTCGTTCGCCATTAATCTCTTGTTGCCTCATAATTGTTTCCTACGCTAAAGTTCACTGTCGGCATGCGGCTCATTTCCCCGGGCTTCCCAAGGAATCATGCGGCTTCGGTATTCGGAATCATCGTAAAGAGCGGTATCGTTGTTGATAACCCGAGTTTGGTGTTGTTCACACAAGGGTTGGTCAGGTAACTGAATACACAATGTCCGAAGAGTTGAACTTCTCACATCGAGCACACAACAAATGACCATAAGTTTTAATAACTTGGTAAAAAAAAAAATGTTTCTTCATTTTAGTTGCAACATGTTGCCTGTACATATAGTACCATCAGTGTTCTGACATGTTGCCTGTACATATAGTACCATCACTGTTCTGACATGTTGCCTGTACATATAGTACCATCGGTGTTCTGACATGTTGCCTGTACATATAGTACCATCAGTGTTCTGACATGTTGCCTGTACATATATAGTTCCATCAGTGTTCTGACATGTTGCCTGTACATATAGTACCATCAGTGTTCTGACATGGTGTTTGTACGTGCCGTACTGTATTTGTTCTGACATGGTGTTTGTACGTGCCGTACTGTATTTGTTCTGACATGGTGTTTGTACGTGCCGTACTGTATTTGTTCTGACATGGTGTTTGTACGTGCCGTACTGTATTTGTTCTGACATGATGTTTGTACATGCCGTTCTGTATTTGTTCTGACATGATGTTTGTACATGCCGTTCTGTATTTGTTCTGACATGATGTTTGTACATGCCGTTCTGTATTTGTTCTGACATGGTGTTTGTACATGCCGTTCTGTATTTATTCTGACATGGTGTTTGTACATGCCGTTCTGTATTTATTCTGACATACTGTTTGTAGGTGCCGTACTATAGTTTTTCTGACATGGTGTTTGTATATGCCGTTCTGTATTTGTTCTGACATGGTGTTTCTACGTGCCGTACTGTATTTGTTCTGACATGGTCTTTGTACGTGCCGTACCATCTGTAAAGATATGGAGTCCTCCACGTGTCATATGACGTATTGTTTAGGTTTTC
>NW_013684831.1:0-1602 GCF_000517525.1 Limulus polyphemus | reverse complement strand
ATAAGTAGTTAAGCCTACCCTTCTAGTTACATTCCTTGCTGAGCTATAAGTAGTTAAGCCTACCCTTCTAGTTACATTCCTTGCTGAGCTATAAGTAGTTAAGCCTACCCTTCTAGTTACATTGCTTGCTGAGCTATAAGTAGTTAAGCCTACCCTTCTAGTTACATTCCTTGCTGAGCTATAAGTAGTTAAGCCTACCCTTCTAGTTACATTCCTTGCCAAGCTATAAGTAGTTAAGCCTACCCTTCTAGTTACATTCTTTGCCGAGCTATAAGTAGTTAAGCCTATCCTTCTACTTTCATTCCTTGCCAAAGTATATGTAATTAAGCCTATCTTTCTAGCTTCATTCCTTGCTAAGCTACAGGGCTCAGTGATCACATTCTGCCTTTTTTTTTGTATTTCCGTTATTTTCTGGCAATGTGAGTTTTGGATGATTAAATTTTAGTTTGTTTGGAGGGCTTTGCGCACGCCTAACGCTCTAGATCAAATGAGCAGGAACTGGGTAACATTGAGTTTAAACAGGTTATGAAACATTGAAGTCCAATCTATTATTCAATTCACTACATTCAACAGAGTTTTGCCGGTTATGTTCTACAGAGTTTTGCCGGTTATGTTCTACAGAGTTTTGCCGGTTATGTTCAACAGAGTTTTGCCGGTTATGTTCTACAGAGTTTTGGTTTTGCCGGTTATGTTCTACAGAGTTTTGCCGGTTATGTTCTACAGAGTTTTGCCGGTTATGTTCAACAGAGTTTTGCCGGTTATGTTCTACTTCCCATCATATTCTTCAAACCCCACTTAACTATAGGTTCACTGTGGTTAATACAAGACAGCTAAGTATATATAGCAGTTGATTAGTTTATCAAAATTAGTGATAGTAACTAACCTATAGTTTTATTGTGATCGGTAAAATAAGAAAGGGAAAATTTACAGGAAACTCCGGGAGAGGGGGCATAGATGTCACTGACGTGTAATTTACAGGAAACTCCGGGAGAGAGGCCTTGATGTCACTGACATGTAATTTACAGGAAACTCCGGGAGAGGGGCATAGATGTCACTGACGCTTAATTTACAGGAAACTCCGGGAGAGAGGCCTTGATGTCACTGACATGTAATTTACAGGAAACACCGGTAGAGAGGCCTAGATGTCACTGGCATGTAATTTACAGGAAACTCCGGGAGAGAGGCCTAGATGTCACTGACATGTAATTTACAGGAAACACCGATACAGAGGCCTAGATGTCACTGACATGTAATTTACAGGAAACTCCGGGAGAGAGGCCTTGATGTCACTGACATGTAATTTACAGGAAACTCCGGGAGAGAGGCCTTGATGTCACTGACATGTAATTTACAGGAAACTCCGGTAGAGAGGACTTGATGTCACTGACACGTAATTTTTTAAAGAAAAACGTTTACAAGTACTATTGTAGACTGGTTAAAATCTGTGTAATATTCATAAAATCCGAGGTTCGATTCCCCCGCGATGGACCAGCAGATAGCCCAATGTGGCTTTGCTATAAAACAAATAAACAAACTTAATGACGTCTATTAAAGTGTGTTTGTTGTTTTTGAGGTGTGTTAGAAGCAGTCTATTAAAGTGTG
>NW_013684830.1:1259-2464 GCF_000517525.1 Limulus polyphemus | reverse complement strand
TAAATCTTGTGTCTTCTTTTTGACAGTACACAGTATCGTTAAATCCTGGTTCTTTTCATATATAGTACACACATTATTGCTAAATCGTGTGTCTTCTTATTGAGAGTGCACAGTATCGTTAAATCTTGTGTCTTTTTATGGATTGTACACAGTATCGTTAAATCCTGGTTCTTTTCATATATAGTACACAGTATTGCTAAATCGTGTGTCTTCTTATTGAGAGTGCACAGTATCGTTAAATCTTGTGTCTTCTTATTCACAGTACACAGTATAGTTAAATCTTGTGTCTTCTGACACAAGATTTAACGATACTGTGTACTGTCAATATCTTATTGACAGTACAAGCTCTCAATAACAAGACACAAGATTTAACGATACTATACTGTGTACTGTCAATAGGAAGACACAAGATTTAACAAAACTGTGTAAACGATACTGTGTACTGTCAATAAGAAGACATAAGATTTAACGAAACTGTGTACTGTCAATAAGAAGACACAAGATTTAACAAATCTTGTGTCTTCATGATTTAACGATACTGTGTACTGTCAAAAAGAAGACACAATTTTTAACGATATTATGTACTGTCAATAAGAAGACACAAGATTTAACGATACTGTGTACTGTCAATAAGAAGACACAAGATTTAACGATACTGTGCACTCTCAATAAGAAGACACACGATTTAGCAATACTGTGTACTATCCATAACGATTTAGCAATACTGTGTACTATTCATAAGAAGACACAAGATTTAACGATACTGTGTACTGTCAATAAGAAGACAAAAGATTGAACGATACTGTGTACTGTCAATAAGAAGACACAAGATTTAACGATACTGTGTACTGTCAATAAGAAGACACTTGTGTCTTCTTATTGACAGTACACAGTATCGTTAAATCTTCTGTCTTCTTATTGACAGGACACAGGTATCGTTAAATCTTGGGTCTTTTTATTGACAGTACACAGTATCGTTAAATCTTGTGTCTTCTTATTGACAATACACATTATCGTTGAATCTTGTGTCTTCTTATGAACAGTGCACAGTATAGTTAAATCTTGTGTCTTCTTATTGACAGTACACAGTATTGTTAAATCCTGTGTCTTCTTATACAAAGTACACAGTATTGTTAAATCTTGTGTCTTCTTATTGACAGTACACAGTATAGTTAAATCTTGTGTCTTCTTATTGACAGTACACA
>NW_013684830.1:0-398 GCF_000517525.1 Limulus polyphemus | reverse complement strand
ATATTTTCAATAAGAAGACTTCAAGATTTAACAATACTGTATACTATCAATAAGAAGATACACCATTTAGCAATACAAATACTGTGTACTATCAATAAAAGACACAAGATTTAACGATACTGTGTACTGTCAATAAGAAGACACAAGATTTAACGATACTGTGTACTGTCAATAAGAAGACACAAGATGTGTACTGTCAATAAGTAGACACAAGATTTAACGATACTGTGTACTGTCAATAAGAAGACACAAGATTTAACGATACTGTGTACTGTCAATAAGAAGACACATTATTCAACGATAATGTGTACTGTCAATAAGAAGACACAAGATTTAACTATACTGTGTACTGTCAATAAGAAGACACAAGATTTAACGATACTGTGTACTGTCAATAA
>NW_013684829.1:0-1603 GCF_000517525.1 Limulus polyphemus | reverse complement strand
GTGTTCTAAAGAAAGTAAAGGAAGACTAGGATATACACCCTATAGATACGTGTGTTCTAAAGAAAGTAAAGGAAGACTAGGATACATACCCTATAGATACGTGTGTTCTAAAGAAAGTAAAGGAAGACTAGGATATACACCCTATAGATACGTGTGTTCTAATGAAAGTAAGGAAGACTAGGATACACACCCTATAGATACGTGTGTTCTACAGAAAGTAAAGGAAGACTAGGATACACACCCTATAGATACGTGTGTTCTACAGAAAGTAAAGGAAGACTGGGATATACACTCTATAGATACGTGTGTTCTACAGAAAGTAAAGGAAAACTGGGATACACACTCTATAGATACGTGTGTTCTACAGAAAGTAAAGGAAGACTAGGATACATACCCTATAGATACGTGTGTTCTACAGAAAGTAAAGGAAGACTAGGATACATACCCTATAGATACGTGTGTTCTACAGAAAGTAAAGGAAGACTGGGATACACACCCTATAGATACGTGTGTTCTACAGAAAGTAAGGGAAGACTAGGATACACACCCTATAGATACGTGTGTTCTACAGAAAGTAAAGGAAGACTAGGATACATTATCTATAGGGTGTGTATCCAGTCTTCCTTTACTTTCTGTAGAACACACGTATCTATAGGGTTTGTGTGTGTTCTACAGAAAGTAAAGGAATCCGAGACATATACTTTACACACACACACACACACACACATATATATATACTTTGTACAAAAAATAAAGAATGCTTACTGTCCTTGTTATTTGTTTTTCTTATGTAATACGACCGCTAAACAAATATGTACTTCGAATATTTGCAAAACTAAATACAAGTTATATTTATTGAAACAAACAACCCGTACATAACTGATATACTGCGCATTAAAACATTTCAAAGTTTCGACAGAACTTTCTCGTGCATATTGGCTTATTAAGTTAAAACCACATCAGTCTGTTCTATGTAACCGTCTGAGTGCATCCATCAAATAAAGTAGAAAGAGAAGTTTGTTAGTTGTTCTAACGTATCCGTTGAGCGAACGACGACATAACTTAAACGATCCGACAAGGAAAAACAGCAGCGTGTAAGATGACTTAGTCAGTCAGTGCTCGAGATATCTGATACACGTTTGTCAGATTTCTCTTTCGGATTGATCCTCAGTACTACTTCGACAAGTTTATTTGATTTCACTTTCTTAAGGAGTTTTGGGTAATGTCTGATATCAACGCTCTTGTTAGTTATTTGTTTATTAACTTATTTAATGAATTTCGCGCAAAGCTACACGAGGGCCCTCTGTACTACACGTCCCTAATTTTGAACTGATAGACTATAGCGTAGACAACCACGCTAACCATTGGAACGCGCTTCAGTTTCTTGTTTTTACATTATAGAAAGTGTGTAAACTTGTGGTATTATAAGACATTAACTCCTCGTTACGGCAGTAATAAGACATTAACTCCTCGTTACGGCAGTTACAAGACATTAACTCTCGTTACGGCAGTTATAAGACAATAACTCCTCGTTACGGCAGTTACAAGACATTAACTCCTCGTTACGGCAGTAATAAGACATTAACTCCTCGTTACTGCAGTT
>NW_013684828.1:0-1603 GCF_000517525.1 Limulus polyphemus | reverse complement strand
GCCATCATAAGGCCACAACACTGAGCGTTATGGAAACTGCTATCATAAGGCCACAACACTGAACGTTATGAAAACAGCCATCATAAGGCCACAACACTGAGCGTTATGGAAACAGCTATCATAAGGCCACAACACTGAGCGTTTTGGAAACAGCTATCATAAAGCCACAGCACTGAGCGTTATGGAAACAACTATTATATGGCCAAAACGCTGAGGATTCTCTATGCTCGTCACTGGGCAGGTTGGACAGAAGAATTAGGAGCTTTCCTAAAGACAGCCAGAAGTGTTATGGGCCTTCCTGAAAACACAACATAAGACAACCAGAAGAGTTATGAGCTTTTCTGGAAACAACAACATAAGACAGCCAGAAGAGTTATGGGCTTTTCTGGAAACAACAACATAAGATAGCCAGAAGAGTTATGGGCTTTCCTGGAAACAACAACATAAGATAGCCAGAAAAGTTATGGGCTTTCCTGGAGACTTAGAACTATCCTTGATATAAAGAAATATATATAAGATGTTTATAACTTACAAATGTATTTCTTAACTCACCCGTAACTTTCTTTATGCTTGTAATTGGGAAAAATCCTAAGAAAGATCCTCACCTGAGCTGCCATTTCTAAGTCACCCATGTCTTTCATCAGGTCTCCATGGTAGACATAAAACTGGGCACAAGACGTATCAGTCACATGGCAAAGATGAATTGTTTGGAGAATGTTCTCGAGTCCCTGACAGGAGAATCAGATAATAGTTCCCATTAGGTTTCATTCTGCTTATAGAGTAGCTACCTATATTTATTTAAGTGTATATAAAGTAGCTAAACCTAGGTCCTGTCGTGTAGATCAATATTTAAGCTATATATATAAATAAAAATGTGTTTTTGAAACTAGCGAAAATAAAATCTAGTCAATATTTTATTGACTAGGGGTAAATATTGTGATACTTAAGGCTGAATTTATCATTAAAAATACGTCTCGCTCTCAAACAAAAAGATGCACTTTTCCATTAAAGCATTTGACTACTTTCAAGTTCATTCAGATTCATGTATTACTAGGCTTAGAACACGACATAAAAGTTTGTTGATCCAGGATCAAATCCGTATCGGGAGATGGACTTTTAATGTCATGTTTCAGTGATAAAAAACTATTGATGTACAAAATTGTTAACGTATCTCGGTCAGATAAGGTAAGCGGATACCCCCCTCCCCCAGTGGCACATTAGTAAATCTGCGGACATATAACGCTAGAAACCTGGTTTCGATACCAGTTGTCGGCACAGCACAGATAGCCCACTGTGTAGTTTGGATTTAGTTAGAAACAAGCGAATAAAGACAGAAAATTTAATATAAAGATAATTAGGAATTTAATGCAACGCCCCTCCAGTAACACAGCAGTATGTTTGCGGACATACAACGCTAGAGAGCGTGGTGGGCAGAGCACAGATAGCCCATTGTGTTATTTTGTGCTTAATTTCAAAAAATCAAATGCAATAAGTTAGAAATTATCTTATTGCCATGTAAAGTAATATAGCCACACACTGAATACATTATTTGATATGATAAATATGTTTTAATATCATTTCTGCTGTAGGAAATAAAAGAGTA
>NW_013684827.1:1462-2571 GCF_000517525.1 Limulus polyphemus | reverse complement strand
CGTTAAATCCTGTGTCTTCTTATTGACAGTACACAGTATTGATAAATCCTTTTTCTTCTTATTGACAGGACACATTATTGTTAAATATTGTGTCTTCTTATTGACAGTACACAGTATTGATAAATCCTTTTCTGCTTATTGACAGGACTCAGTATTGTTAAATTTTGTGTCTTTTTACTGACAGTACACAGTATCGTTAAATCTTGTGGCTTATTATTGACAGTACACAGTATAGTTAAATCTTGTGTCTTCTTATTGACAGTACACAGTATTGATAAATCCTTTTCTTCTTATTGACAGGACACAGTATTGTTAAATTATGTTTCTTCTTATTGACAGTACACATTATTGATAAATCCTGTATCTTCTTATTTGACAGGACACAGTATTGTTAAATCTTGTGGGTACTGTGAATAAAAAGGCATAAGATTTAACAATACTGTGTCCTGTCAATAAGAAGATACAGTATTTATCAATACTGTGTACTGTCAATAAGAAGACACAATATTTAACAATAATGTGTCCTGTCAATAAGAAGAAAAAGGATTTATCAATACTGTGTACTGTCAATAAGAAGACACAGGCACAGATTGATGAATTTATCAATACTGTGTACTGTCAATAAGAAGACACAGGACACAGTATTGAGATACAGGATTTATCAATACTGTGTCCTGTCAATAAGAAGATACAGGATTTATGTGTCCTGTCAATAAGAATTATTGTTAAATCTTGTGTCTTCTTATTGACAGTACACAGTATTGATAAATCCTGTATCTTCTTATTGACAGGTAACAGTATTGATAGATCCTGTATCTTCTTATTGACAGGACACAGTATCTTTAAATCTTGTGTCTTCTTATTGACAGTACACAGTATTGATAAATCCTGTATATTTTTATTGACAGGACACAGTATTGTTAAATCTTGTGTCTTCTTTTTGACAGTACACAGTATTGATAAATCCTGAATCTTCTTATTGACAGGACACAATATTGAATAATCCTGTATCTTCTTATTGACAGGACACAGTATTGTTAAATCTTGTGTCTTCTTATTGACAGTACACAGTATGGATAAATCCTGTATCTTCTTATTGACAGGACACA
>NW_013684827.1:0-495 GCF_000517525.1 Limulus polyphemus | reverse complement strand
GAACACAGTATTGTTAAATCTTGTGTCTTCTAATTGACAGTACACAGTGTTGATAAATCCTGTATCTTCTTATTGACAGGACACAGTATTGTTAAATCTTGTGTCTTCTTATTGACAATACAGAGTATTGATAAATCCTGTATCTTCTTATTGATAGGACACAGTATTGATAAATCCTGTATCTTCTCATTGACAGGACACAGTATTGTTAAATCTTGTGTCTACTTATTGACAGTACACAGTATCGTTAAATCTTGTGTCTTCTTATTGACAGTACACAGTATTGATAAATCCTGTATCTTCTTATTGACAGGACACAGTATTGATAAATCTTGTGTATTCTTATTGACAATACACAGTATTGATAAATACTTTATATTCTTATTGACAGGACACATTATTGTTAAATCCTGTGTCTTCTTATTGACAGTACACAGTATTGATAAATCCTGTATCTTCTTATTGACAGGACACAGTATTGATAAATCCTGTATC
>NW_013684826.1:1865-2387 GCF_000517525.1 Limulus polyphemus | reverse complement strand
TTTATTTATTCATAACCATGATTTTAAACTTTTTTGTGGTGCTTTCTAAGGACTTTAACTTAAGTAATGTAAATACTTTATTCTAAATAATTAAAAATTATTTCAAACTGTAATGCACAAGATATACTGGGTTATATATATGGTGATAAAACGTTGATTCTTCACCCAAGATATTCTAAACACTTGTGACCAACACAATGAAAAAACACCTAAAAATCGAACAATCGAGTTCTTCGAGGATTTATTGAAGAAAAATAAAATAAAGTATAGAAAAAGTTTAAACCGATTTGTCAATAAACATCAAGTAAGCTTACCCATCAGAAGCAGGTTGGAGATTAGTAGGATTCACAAAGAATGTCTGTACACTATTCATAAAAAGAGGAGTTAAAGCAAAAACTGAAGCCACTATCCCTGTCACGAGGCCTTTGTTATTGGAAACCACTGTGAAAAGATTTGGTAATTTATTTCGTGACGTATCTTTTTAAATACACAAAATAAATGTTATACCATTTATAAGTTTGG
>NW_013684826.1:0-1082 GCF_000517525.1 Limulus polyphemus | reverse complement strand
CCTAGGAACTTTATTTATTCATAATCATGATTTTAAACTTTTTTGTGGTGCTTTCTAAAGACTTTAACTTAAGTAATGTAAATATTTTATTCTAAATAATTAAAAATTATTTCAAACTATAATGCACAAGATATACTGGGTTATATATGGTGATAAAATGTTGACTCTTCACCTAAGATATTCTAAACACTTGTGACCAACACAATGAAAAAACACCTATAAATCAAACAATCGAGTTCTTCGAGGATTTATTGAACAAAAATAAAATAAAGTATGAAAAAGTTGAAACCGATTTGTCAAGAAACATCAAGTAAGCTTACCCAAGTAAGAGAGGAGTTAAAGCAAAACCTGAAGACACTATCCCTGTCACGAGGCCTTTGTTATTGGGAAACCACTGTGAAAAGATTTGGTAATTTATTTCGTGACGTATCTTTTTAAATACGCAAAATAAATGTTATACCATTTATAAGTTTGGAAGTATATTATATGAACTATACAGGGTGTAGTCGTAAGTTACAAAGTTCGGCATTTGTATCATCAATCACAACCAATATACCATAGATGAACACGAATTATACTAACGATTAGAAGAAAAGAAAAATAAAGCATGTCCTCCCGTTAGTGATACAAGAAGAATAACAAATAGACATTTGTAGAAGTACAGTTGAATTCAAAGACCAAGTAAGGTTCCGACAGAACGAAAGACTTCAATAATTATGGATTAAAAGGTAGTTTAGATTTGGGACGTTGATATTTATATATCAATACATATAATTTCAAGATTAACTCTGACGCAGCGTAACATCACAACGAGAACAGTTTTCCATATTTATCTATATACTGAAACTTGAGTTGTTTTTTTCCTCAAATGTGCAATGTAGTTTTTTTTTTTTTTTTTTTTAGTTGTTGAAATAAAATTTAAATCTATAGTTTTTACTTTCCAATGGATTAAAAGTGTCATGTAACTGACAAACATTTTTTTTCGTCAATATATTTCTATAATGAGATATTTTCAAACCAATTGTACTCACCTCTATAGCTGTGACTAGGGGGTGACCATAGCAACAGACATAACCTAAGAT
>NW_013684825.1:0-1604 GCF_000517525.1 Limulus polyphemus | reverse complement strand
ATTTGATTTTCTAGATGAACTATAAAAGATTGATTACTTGGACAAGGTAGTTTAAATCTATAATATTTGATTTTCTAGATGAACTATAAAAGATTGATTACTTGGACAAGGTAGTTTAAATCTATAATATTTGATTTTCTAGATGAACTATAAAAGATTGATTACTTAAACAAGGTATTTTAAATATACAATATTTAATTTTCTAGATGAACTATAAAAGATTGATTACTTGGACAAGGTAGTTTAAATCTATAATATTTAATTTTCTAGATGAACTATAAAAGATTAATTACTTGGACAAGGTATTTTAAATCTATAATATTTGATTTTCTGGGTGAATTATAACAGACATAACTTGACATTATCATGAATTGTGCTTAATTTGAACATTTTACTCTGCATAATGTGACAGAAATACTAAATAATCAATGAAAACACTAAATGAAAAATATTAATTGAAGTTATGAACAATTATTGTTACAGAACAGTGCCATGAATTGTGTATGGCTTTTTTTTCTGTGTATGATTTTCTATTTATATATTATTGTACAGCATGCCAGATTGAAATTTGATGTGTATTGCTGCTAAGACACACATATGTTGTATGAATAAAGTCTGTATATGAAACCAAGATCTTCTACTGATTGATTAAATTACATATATTCCAGTACTCGATCCTCCAAACCACATTCTTAACAATTCAATCAAAATATATATAGCTTGATACAAGCATTAAATTCAGATATGCTTACAAAAATAGACTCAAGTTTATATCTTTGGCTGAATGGAAACAATTATTAGTTAACTTGGATACAAAAACATTCTGAGAACACACATGAGTGAAAACAAAGAATAATGTTATATCAACCACACTACACCTAAATGCCCAATGCAAGGGTTTATCAGACCAGCTTGGATAAGTCAGATATAGTAGTGGTCAAGGCTTGGACAGTGTATTTTATATCTAGTATTTGATTTTCTAGATGAATTATAAAAGACTGGTAACTGGGACAATGTATTTCAAATATATGATATTTGATTTTCTAGAATTTAATATATGTATCATCAATTTTGATAAATAAATGAGGATATGAATTAAATTAGGAAAATGAATTTAAATTTTATTTAAATCATTTACAAATCAGATTTATAGGTAAGAATTATTAACACATTATTTATTTTCACACTGTATTTTTTATTATTTTATTTTAATTAACTTTTCTATCATTCATAGGAACTGATGGACCAAACTAGTCTTTTTCTGTGATTAGTTAACTTGATTACATATACATTAAAACAGTAATTACCTTAGGTACATGTGAACAATAGTAAGTTGATTTAATCACATGAAAACAGTTACTTAAGATACATTAAAACAGTAATTATCTTAGGTAAATGTAAACAATAGTAAGTTGATTTAATCACATGAAAACAGTTACTTACGTAAGATACATTAAAACAATAATTACCTTAGGTAAATGTAAACAATAGTAAGTTGATTTAATCACATGAAAACAGTCACTTAAGTAAGATACATTAAAACAGTAATTATCTTAGGTAAATGTAAACAATAGTAAGTTGATTTAATCACATGAAACATTTAC
>NW_013684824.1:0-1604 GCF_000517525.1 Limulus polyphemus | reverse complement strand
TGGTACTTAAATTAGGCTGTCAGTAACATACCAGTATCCATGGTACTTAAATTAGGCTGTCAGTAAAATACCAGTATCCATGGTATTAAATTAGGCTGTCAGTAAAATACCAGTATCCATGGTACTTAAATTAGCTTGTCAGTAAAATACCAGTATCCATGGTACTTAAATTAGGCTGTCAGTAAAATACCAGTATCTATGGTACTTAAATTAGGCTGTCAGTAAAATACCAGTATCTATGGTACTTAAATTAGGCTGTCAGTAAAATACCAGTATCCATGGTACTTAAATTAGGCTGTCAGTAAAATACCAGTATCCATGGTACTTAAATTAGGCTGTCAGTAAAATACCAGTATCCATGGTAATGATCTTTGTTTCATGTCACTTACGAGTATTATTATTACACGACGATTATATATGTCTGAAAGTTGCAGAGAAACGGTAATCATTCACGAAATATTTCGTAAAAGCTTATATTAACGTCGTATTCTGTTTGTGTCTCATAGCTTTACGTTGTTAGATCTCCAGGAAGTCTCGGTTTAACAATAATGGGTCGAATATTGTCTGAAACTTGAGCAACAACTCGAAAGATAAGTGCAGTATCAACCGAAAAGCTTTCAGTCAAGATGAAAACACCGAATTTAATACGTTTACAGTTGCAAGAGGGCAGTTTATGTCATAAGTGTTTGAAATATCTATAATTCCAGCATTATATCACAGGCGAGAGAAGATACATACCATAAGTTATTTTAAACAACGTGAATTAATCGGAGATCGTACATAGAATTCTAGCTTTATATCACAGGCGAGAGAAGATACATACAATAAGTTGTTTCTGTTATGAGTTACAGTTAGTTCTTTATTAAATAAATATTTGTTCTCCTGGTAAAAGTTAAAAATCTTTAGAACGGTTCATTTAGATAGATAGGTAGACGGTTAAGATATCTATGAACAGTATTGGTTTTGTGATATGCACTTCATCGTAGGTTAATATGTCTACTCGGTTATTGTTTATATTTCTAAAAATCTGTTCAGTTTCAATGCTTTAATGAGTGACATTTAACATGGATATTTGTTTCGGAGCCTTTTTTAACAATTTGTTTTTCCAGACGAAAATAATCTTCCTAAATCCGTACTTCACAATTTTAACAAAATATTATTTTATAAAGTTAATTAGTCCATTAATCCAAGACGTTACCGGAATTCAAACTCGTCTCTCAAACCTAAATACTTCTTTGTATCTGCGTGAACGAAACCTGAACCGTTAATTACTCAGAATACGGAGATTTATTGGAAACCTGTAAATGAAGCAAGTCAGTAAGTTTGAATACAATACACGCAGTTACGTTATTCATTACACTAAGGAAGTTACAAATCAAAAAATATGTTTCCGATTGGTTGGGATTCTTGAATAATAATATGAGAAGTTCTCAACTGAATCAACTTTGTAGATTTGTCTTCTGTCGTCAAACTATAATAATATGTTGTGTTTGTCAGGCAACATCACAAGACAAAAGCAATTTTTAAGATACAAATTCATCAGGCAACATCACAAGACAAAAGCAATTTTTAAGATACAAATTCATCAGGCAACATCACAAGAC
>NW_013684823.1:0-1604 GCF_000517525.1 Limulus polyphemus | reverse complement strand
ATCATCATGTAGGTCATTTAGATTCTGACAAGAAAGAGATACGGTCAGAGAAATGGTTCTATCTTTACCTCTTTCAAATATTATTCTGTCTTTTAATTCCAGGTAAGAGAATATTTTCAGAAGAATATCATCATGTAGGTCATTTAAATTCTGACAAGAAAGAGATACGGTCAGAGAAATGGTTCTATCTTTACCTCTTTCAAATATTATTCTGTCTTTTAATTCCAGGTAAGAGAATATTTTCAGGAGGATATCATCATGTAGGTCATTTAGATTCTGACAAGAAAGAGATACAGTCAGAGAAATTTAAGTAATTTGTTCCTAACTTTTGTTTTTCCATTTAGAACTTGGAAGAATGTGAAGATTCACAATCATTAAGAGACTCCCTTTTAACTTGCAAAGAGGATTGAATTTTGTGATTAATACATTAGCTTTAACTTATATTTGATAAAAATTATAGTAAAGCAAGTGATTAGTAAGAAAGGTTTTTAGTTTATTCAAGAAGAGTACATCATCTTGTTTCTGGAAGATATATATGCATTGTTAGAAGGTTGACACAGTATCAGAACATACCATTACTCCAAGATTATTCTAAAAATATTGTCCAGAATTAATACTATGTAATTTACTTGAAAGGTTTCTTTGGAATATAAATTAGAGATTTAGTACTCAGAAACTTAAAATTTGCTGTTTTGTTGCCTTTTTTAATGTAGCAGAGAAATAAAAAGGCTGATGATAAAGTATGAAACAATCTGACAAATCACGTCATTAAAGTGAAGACTTGTTCTTTGAAGTTCTTAATTTTGGTCTTGACCACTATTTTTTCAACGGGCTTTATTTTTACTAATTTAAT
This sequence comes from Limulus polyphemus, assembly GCF_000517525.1. Taxonomy (NCBI): domain Eukaryota; kingdom Metazoa; phylum Arthropoda; class Merostomata; order Xiphosura; family Limulidae; genus Limulus; species Limulus polyphemus. The sequence continues at coordinate 751 of NW_013684823.1, read as the reverse complement.
ATAGCCTGTCCTCTTAAAATACATTCTTAATTTTGGTCTCGACCACTATCTTTTCAACGAGCTTTATTTTTACTAATTTAATATAGCCTATCCTCTTAAAATACATCTTTTTTATTTCCACAACATGAAATACATTTTAAGACACTTAAGATGGTTAAACGAGTACTTAAAGAAAATATAGAGCTGTTGAAAAATGGTAAACAGTTGAATATAAAATACCTATACTATCATTATACATACAGAGTGGAATATAAAAGCACCTATATTAACATTATACGTACAGAGTGAAATAAAAACCACCTATACTAACATTATACATACAGAGTGGAATATAAAACACCTATATTAACATTATACGTACAGAGTGGAATAAAAAACCACCTATACTAACATTATACGTACACAGTGGAATATAAAAAACCTATACTAACATTATACGTACAGAGTGGAATATAAAAACCTATACTATCATTATATGTACAGAGTGGAATATAAAACACCTATACTATCATTGTATGTACACAGTTGAATATAAAATACCTATACTGTCATTATATGTACAGAGTGGAATATAAAATACCTATACTATCATTATATGTACAGAGTGGAATATAAAATACCTATACTATCATTACACGTACAGAGTGGAATATAAAATACCTATACTATCATTATATGTACAGAGTGGAATATAAAAGCACCTATACTATCATTATACGTACAGAGTGGAATATAAAATACCTATACTATC
>NW_013684822.1:0-1605 GCF_000517525.1 Limulus polyphemus | reverse complement strand
AGTTACAGATACTTGAGTGTAATAATTTATTCAAGGAACAGTTACAGATACTTGGGTGTAATAATTTACTTCAAGGAACAGTTACAGATACTTGAGTGTAATAATTTATTCAAGGAACAGTTACAGATACTTGGGTGTAATAATTTACTTCAAGGAACAGTTACAGATACTTGAGTGTAATAATTTACTTCAAGGAACAGTTACAGATACTTGAGTGTAATAATTTACTTCAAGGAATGGTTGCAGCTACTAGAGTATAATAATTTACTTAAAGGACAGTTGCAGCTACTAGTGTAGTAATTTACTCCAAGGAACAGTTACAGCTACTAGAGTGTAATAATTTACTTAAAGGAACGGTTGGTATTTTTCTCCATGTATTTCAGAAAAAGGGACAGACACAAAGAAATTATTGCTCCAATTAATTGCAAGGGTAAGAAAGTGTAACGTACACAGTAACATAGGTTTCACACCAGTATTTTTTTTTATCTTCATATGTACAGTAACATAGGTGTCACACCAGTATTTTCTGTCTTCACATGTACAGTAACATAGGTGTCACACCAGTATTTTCTGTCTTCACATGTACAGTAACATAGGTGTCACACCAGTATTTTCTATCGTCACATGTACAGTAACACAGGTGTCACACCAGTATTTTCTATCTTCACGTGTACAGTAACATAGGTTTCACACCAGTATTTTCTATCTTGATATCTTTTGCTGCACAGTTCAACATCCAATTCTTTAATGTCTCATTTCCTTTAATATTTTTAGTACAGAGATATATGACAACTTAGAAGTCCATCTAGGTCAAATATTCAAGTACTAAATCACTTCCAGTATTCCACAAAAACCATAACCATCTATAACTCCCCATGGATAGTCTATCAACAAGACTTTAACTTGTGGACTTCCTGATTTATGCCTCTGAGTTCTTTTATAAATAATACCCCTTAAATTCTTTAAAGATCATGTCTACTGACCATCTGTTTGAAATTCAAGTAGAATTCACTACAGGCGAGGTATTTCCTTATATCATTCTTCATGCAGAAACATGATCCACACCAGTTTGTTCTGTCTTATACAATGGTTACCCTACGTACCTGATCAACATCAACTAATGTACTGCTTTATATGATGGTTATCCTAGGTACCTGATCCACATCAACTAATGTACTGCTTTATATATTGGTTATCCTAGGTACTTGATCCACATCAATGAATGTACCGCTTTATACAATGGTTATCCTAAGTACCTGATCCACAACAACTAATGTACTGCTTTATATGATGGTTATCCTAGGTACCTGATCCACGTCAACTAATGTACCGCTTTATACGATGGTTATCCTAGGTACCTGATCAACATCAACTAATGTACTGCTTTATATGATGGTTATCCTAGGTACCTGGTCCACATCAACTAATGTACCACTTTATACAATGGTTATCCTTGGTACCTGATCCACATCAACTCATGTGCTGCGTTATATGATGGTTATGCTAGGTACCTGATCCACATCAACTAATGTATTACTTTGTGCGATGGTTATCCTAGGTACCTGATCCACATCGGCTAATGTACTGCTTTAAAAAACGGTTATC
>NW_013684821.1:0-1605 GCF_000517525.1 Limulus polyphemus | reverse complement strand
AGATTACAGTTGTTCTTCTGGAACTACATCTTTCTCCATACATTTCTTCAGAAGACCCAGATTACAGTTGTTCTTCTGGAACTACATCTTTCTCCATACGTTTCTTCAGAAGACCAAGATCACAGTTGTTCTTCTGGAACTACATCTTTCTCTATATGTCTCTTCAGAAGACCCAGATTACAGTCGTTCTTCTGGAACTAAATCTTTCTCCATACTTTTCTTCAGAAGACCCATATTACAGTCGTTCTTCTGGAACTAAATCTTTCTCCATACGTTTCTTCAGAAGACCCAGATCACAGTCGTTCTTCTGGAACTACATCTTTCTCTATATGTTTCTTCAGAAGACCCAGATCACAGTCGTTCTTCTGGAACTACATCTTTCTCCATACGTTTCTTCAGAAGACCCAGATCACAGTCGTTCTTCTGGAACTACATCTTTCTCCATACGTTTCTTCAGAAGACCCAGATCACAGTCGTTCGTCTGGAAATAAATCTTACTAACCACCTTACCATTCATTACAGCAACAGAAGTGTCTAGAAATTGTAAACACTCACCAGATGGAGCACATTCGAAAGTAAACTTTATATTATCGTGAACTTGTTTTAGGAAATGATAAAAGCAAATGAAATCAGTTAAATATTATCAATAAAATCCAGTAAGAGGGCACGAGATTGTTCCCCATCGAGTTCCCTATCGCGGGTTGCATTAATCTCAATGACACGCACGAACACTGTAGCAAAGGATACAGCCACCCACCATCTTACTCCTGGTTACTCCTTGCGTTTAATGGTCCCCGAACATGAAAATATTATTATGTAAAAAACATTCCAGGAGCATGCGCACATCAGGTAGGAAAATCTTCAAACAATCGATTCAAAACATTTCTAAATGATATTCTTTGATAGGCAGAGTATCCATAAATAAAAGGCCTGTTGGAAAAAAAAACACAAGTGTGTAGGACGACGTTTCTTCTACAACAAGAAGCTGTTGTCCATTCCAGTTTAGACACAATTTCTAAAGGGTTTTATCTACGTCATAACTGCTATCCTGTTCAGACAAATAAAAACACCATATTGGGGTTCCAAACTTACCTCCCTCTACCATTACAGCATGCAAGGCGGACTATTTAAACTAGAGAAACTTTGTAACAATGAAGAAACTACTTGTAAAAGATGACGTCATAAAAAATCTTCCTCCCTCTACCATTACAGCATGCAAGGCGGACTATTTAAACTAGAGAAACTTTGTAACAATGAAGAATCTACTTGTAAAAGATGACGTCATAAAAAATCTTCTTATTGTTGATAATGCTGTTGCATAAGAAGACATTGCTGTTATTTCAAACTACATCAGATGTTTTATTCTGTTAAGACTGGGCTTATGTCTACGTCTTGATAAAGCCGTAAGGTGAAACATTGAGAAATTAATGTTTTTAATGAATACTAGAAGTTTCTCTTCGTAAAACAATAAAACTCCAGTGCTTGAGTTCTCTGAAACAATGATTGTCTATCTACAGAAGAACTAAAACAATGATTGTATATTTATAGAAACAATGAACTAGAACTAGAACAATGATTGTATATTTATAAAAACAATGAAACAAT
>NW_013684820.1:2179-2538 GCF_000517525.1 Limulus polyphemus | reverse complement strand
GTAACACAGAAAATGAATATTAAGGCTGCAAAATTTTATATAGAGTTCTAAGTAACTCAGTTGAATATCACCGTTAATCGAATACTTTTATTTTTATTTTTTTGCGTATGGTTACTGTATTCTTTATCTTTCTTACGAGAAAAGTGAAACTTTGCAATATTTTCAAATTTAAAGTTTGAAATACTCAATTATTGATACTCACATGAATTTAGATTGGCTGTTACCAATTATCCTCTGCCATTACCCTTTTCCAAGTCAAAATGTAGACCATCATTCCTTCTTAACCCTCTATCCAATCCTCCTCCGTTTCCCAACCCTCTGCCGTGACTTCCACCACCTCTTAAGCCAACGTCAATGCC
>NW_013684820.1:0-1246 GCF_000517525.1 Limulus polyphemus | reverse complement strand
AGTCTTACACTGCTAAATTAGTGACGGCTAGCGCAGATAGCCCTCGTGTAACTTTGCGCGAAATTCAAAGCAAACAAACAAGGAGCCATAATCCTTGACGAAGGTTTAACTCTAAACGTTAGGCAATCAATATGTTTTATCCAAAAATTATATACTGCTTGGTCATTTTTCCACCTTTGAATTTTGTATTGCAGAATTAGACAAACATTACTGATAACACAGAAAATGAATATTAAGGCTGCAAAATTTTATATAGAGTTCTAAGTAATTCAGAAGAATGTATTTGTCTACTAACTTTGAGTTTGAATATGACCGTTAATCGAATAGTTTTGTTTTTATTTTATTTTTTGCGTATGGTTACTAAATTCTTTATCTTTCTTACGAGAAAAGTGAAACTTTGCAATATTTTCAAATTTAAAGTTTGAAATACTCAGTTATTGATACTCACATGAATTTAGATTGGCTGTTACCAATTATCCTCTGCCATTACCATTTTCCAAGTCAAAATGTAGACCATCATTCCTTCTTAACCCTCTATCCAATCCTCCTCCGTTTCCCAACCCTCTGCCGTGACTTCCACCACCTCTTAAGCCAACGTCAATGCCAAAACCCAAGTCGCCTCTTCCATTTCCACCTCTTCCCAAACCTGGTCCAACGCCAAAACCATCGCTATGCTCATGTCTGTCAATATCGCTCCTTAATCTTCTTCTATTTCCATGACCACCACAATCTTCGTGGATTGTCCGAATTTTTCCGTTTTTCGCGTAGCTTCCTACAATGTAGACTGTAGTAACCAAAAGCAGAGTGAATACCTGTAATAACAATTATCAAAATTCAGTTTTCTTACAATACTATGGCCATTAAAAAATAAGTTACTCGTTCGGCGAGGAATGTGTGTAAAACCAAAGTTATCTTACACAGACATGCAGATACAAATATGTAAATTAACCTATCGTATAACAATTTTCCCACAAAGTTTTTTAATTTTATTGTGAAATGTTCTTAGATAGATTAGTTTAAATATAAGATAAATAAAATTATTCAGCTCTAATCTCAATCGTTTAGTCTAACTTGCATTAATAAATGTCATTGAAATTACAATCGACTTGTCAAACGTTATGTTATTGGTGTTGTGGCTCGAGTAGCTTGGCGGGAATTTCAACATAAATCAACCTATTTGCTGTTTTACACAATGAGAAAATTTGTCACAATATTGTTTTACTGGGAAGTCTTTTATACTAAACTT
>NW_013684819.1:0-1605 GCF_000517525.1 Limulus polyphemus | reverse complement strand
AAGTACAATCCAGATAACAGCAAACTTTACACTTATAAGAAAGGTCCAGATAACCACGAGTTGTAAGTACAATCCAGATAAGAGCAAACTTTACACTTATAAGAAAAGTCGAGATAACCACGAGTTGTAAGTACAATCCAGATAACAGCAAACTTTACCCTTATTAGAAAGGTCTAGATAACCACGAGTTGTAAGTACAATTCAGATAACAGCAAACTTTACCCTTATAAGAAAGGTCCAGATAACCAGTGATACAGATTGTGTGAAACAACAAACTTGACTACATTTTTTGGAGATCGTGTGTAATAACAAACTTGACGACATTGATACAGATCGTGTGTAACAACAAACTTGACCACAGTGTTACAGATCGTGTGTAACAACAAACTTGACTACATTTTTTGGAGATCGTGTGTAATAACAAACTTGACGACATTGACACACGATCTGTAACACTGTGGTCAAATTTGTTGTTACACACGATCTGTAACACTGTGGTCAAGTTTGTTGTTACACACGATCTGTAATAACAACAAACTTGACCACAGTGTTACAGATCGTGTGTAATAACAAACTTGACCACAGTGTTACAGATCGTGTGTAATAACAAACTTGACCCCAGTGAAATGCCATATATTATACATGTTTGTGAAATGCCTTTTATTACATGTCTGGTTTGATATCCAAAATGTGCACATTACAAGTAATGAATTAAATACGATATAGCGTAGTTTTTATTATGAATATGAAGCCATTTGTTTTCGCTATTCAATGCTGTAACAAAGGTTTTGTACTGCATATATAAACAGCGTTTCGTATCATAGGCGCTTAATACACACTGTAGAAGGGGCACTTGCCCCAACTCAGTGTGCATACACTACTGTTACCAACTGTATTATATATTTACTTAGAATTAGTGTACATGCACTACTATTAACAACTGTATTATATATTGAATAAGACATAGTGTATATACACTACTATTAACAACTGTATTATATATTGAATAAGACTTAGTGTACATACACTATTATTACCAACTGTATTATATATTTACTTAGACTTAGTGTACATACACTACTAGTAACAACTGTATTATATATTGACTAAGACTTAGTGTACATGCACTACTATTAACAACTGTATTATATATTCACTTAGATTTAGTGTACATACACTACTATTAACAACTGTATTATATATTTACTTAGACTTAGTGTACATACACTACTATTACCAACTGTATTATATATTGACTAAGACATAGTGTACATACACCACTGTTACCAACTGTATTATATATTTACTTAGACTTAGTGTACATGCACTACTATTAACAACTGTATTATATATTCACTTAGATTTAGTGTACATACACTACTATTAACACCTGTATTATATATTGACTAAGACTTAGTGTACATACACTACTAGTAACAACTGTATAATATATTTACTTAGACTTAGTGTACATACACTACTATTACCAACTGTATTATATACTGAATAAGACTTAGTGTACATACACCACTGTTACCAACTGTATTATATATTTACTTAGACTTAGTGTACATGCACTACTATTAACAACTGTATTATATTTTC
>NW_013684818.1:0-1606 GCF_000517525.1 Limulus polyphemus | reverse complement strand
ACAATACAGACACACGTGTATCTTGTTGTTCCTGTGTTTGTCTAGTCAGTAGATAAGTCACACAACACAGACACTACGTGTATCTTGTTGTTCCTGTGTTTGTTTAGTTAGTAGATAAGTCAGACATCACAGACACTACGTGTATCTTGTTGTTCCTCTGTTTGTCTAGTCAGTAGATAAGTCACACTACACAGACACTACGTGTATCTTGTTGTTCCTGTGTTTGTTTAGTTAGTAGATAAGTCACCCAACACAGACACTACGTGTATCTTGTTGTTCCTGTGTTTGTCTAGTCAGTAGATAAGTCACACACACAGACACACGTGTATCTTGTTGTTCCTGTGTTTGTTTAGTTAGTAGATAAGTCACACTACACAGACACTACGTGTATCTTGTTGTTCCTGTGTTTGTCTAGTCAGTAGATAAGTCAGACATCACAGACACTACGTGTATCTTGTTGTTCCTGTGTTTGTCTAGTCAGTAGATAAGTCACACTACACAGACACCACGTGTATCTTGTTGTTCCCGTGATTATCTAGTCAGTAGATAAGTCACACAACACAGACACTCTAGACAAACACAGGAACAACAAGATACACGTTAGTAAATAAGTCACACAACACAGACACGACGTGTATCTTGTTGTTCCTGTGTTTGTCTAGTTAGTAGATAAGTCACACAACACAGACACTACGTGTATCTTGTTGTTCCTGTGTTTGGTTAGTTAGTAAATAAGTCACACAACACAGACACGACGTGTATCTTTTTGTTCCTGTGTTTGTTTAGTCAGTAGATAAGTCACACAACACAGACACTACGTGTATCTTTTTGTTCCTGTGTTTGTTTAGTCAGTAGATAAGTCACACAACACAGACACTACGTACAGATTAAAGTCGTGTTATTTTAACTCTGTTATTCCTATTTATTATCCCTCATAGTTTTACACGTTAGTTTATGTAATATTTTATTCGTAAGGTACCCTTGATAATATGAACGGCCATTCACATGTTTGTCAGTTTTCAGTTAAATCCATTCAGCTCACCCCGAGAGTCTTCGTACAGGGGCTGGAACTTGAAAACTATCAAAATATGAATTATTTTGAACAGCGTCTTACATGCTAGTTCCAATTTTTAAACAAGTCCACCCAGAGAAATCATGTGGTGACAAGAATATCGAAATATTTACCGAAGTAGGGCATCACCCCTTCTGGCTACAATTCGTTCAGCTCTAAATGTATTAAGGTGTATATATTTTTTTCATATTATATGCGTGTGTACTGAATGTTCAGCCGCGGCATAACGGCTCATAGAATGACTCTGATTTTTTTAAAGTACAATTTTATTAGCTCACAGCTGCATCTATTGACCGATTTGAGATCTAATTACAGTTGCTGCTATTGAGGATTCCCTCATGTTTTATTATTTTAGGGCAAGTTTGACTTTTTAAACGGTTATGGTAGCATCCCCCCCCCTCTCCCCTTCGGGGTGCATTTCTTTATTAACGAGTTTAATTAAAACTATAATGAAATAAGTTGTATGTTTGACTATTTTAGGACCAGTTCGTCTGTTTAAACGGGTTTGTGAACATCTCGAGGATCAGCTGCTGA
>NW_013684817.1:0-1606 GCF_000517525.1 Limulus polyphemus | reverse complement strand
CGCGTAGTTCAATGAATTTGGAAGTTAACTTTAATAGTTGCAATTTGTTTTGTATGCGTGATTGAATAAATTTGGAAGTTCAGTGGACTTTTAACAGTTGAAACTTATTTTGTACGCGTAGTTCAATGAATTTGGAAGTTAACTTTAATAGTTGCAATTTGTTTTGTATGCGTGATTGAATAAATTTGGAAGTTAAGTGGACTTTTAACAGTTGAAACTTATTTTGGACGCGTGGTTGAATAAATTTGGAAGTTCGGTGGACTTTTAACAGTTGAAACTTATTTTGTACGCGTGGTACAATAAATTTGGAAGTTCGGTGGACTTTTAACAGTTGAAACTTATTTTGTACGCGTGGTACAATAAATTTGGAAGTTCAATGGACTTTTAACAGTTGAAACTTATTTTGTACGCGTGGTACAATAAATTTGGAAGTTCGGTGGACTTTTAACAGCTGAAACTTATTTTGGACGCGTGGTACAATAAATTTGGAAGTTCAATGGACTTTTAACAGTTGAAACTTATTTTGTACGCGTGGTTGAATAAATTTGGAAGTTAAGTGGACTTTTAACAGTTTCACTGAGTGCAATAACGTGATTTGATATTTGTAAACAAAGAACTTTTGGAAATTTTGACTTTTGATGGCATGAAAATAGCATCGATCATAAGTTTTCAATATATATATAGGAAAAACTTAGAGGTATTTTAGTTAATTCGCATATTTAAATAATTATGAGCAAAGTTTCGTGACAGAATACGTAAAACTAATTAATTAATAAAACTGATCCATTCCTTATTAATTATACTTTATGTAGTTGATTTTTAACATTGATTTAGTTTGGCAAGCTATCGTTGTTAATTTTTTTTCTAATTTTACCTTGACACATGCTGCAATCAATGATATAATATTGACGTTTCTATGGTAATCATACGGCGCCTTTTCTAACAGCACGTTTACTCTGAACACTTTATTAAAAACATGGGCGTGCGTCTTACAGAATTGGTAATGACAGTAAGTGAAGTAAAACAGTGTATTGGTGGTAATGAAAACAATAAATTAGTCTTCAAGCTGTTAAAATACTGAGATAAGCGTGTAAGGTAACTTTGCGTGAGTTGGGAATTTCTTTGGTGATTTATACCAAACATTTTCAGTTATCCGCTAAATTCTCAGAGATGGAATTCTTAATTTAAAAAATAGGCTGCTCCTAAATTTTCGTGTTATAAAAAAGTGGAAAAGTATATATAGGCTTTTTCACGTATATATGAACTATGCCTTTAATAATGTAAGGCTATATATATCAGGAACGTCTTTACGGCCGATTCGCATCTACTGAAACGTGAAATTAAAGCATCGCGGCATAAATTTCTAAAACGAAACAAAAAAAACATTTTTTTTTAAGAATCTTACCCTTCGTGCAAATGATTATTGTCTGGTGAAATATTACAAAACAGTTTTACACAAATATTAATGTAAACATGGGGGGAATGAGTAGTCATTTCTATCGAAAATATGTTTGTGCTAGAAAATAAAATACAAAAAATAGCTGGGAAAAAAGTGGTGGGATGAATTTGAAAAATAAAAACTTCTGGAAGTCAGTTTTGTAAATGG
>NW_013684816.1:0-1606 GCF_000517525.1 Limulus polyphemus | reverse complement strand
GGGCAGAGCACAGATAGCCCATTGTGTACCTTTGTGCTTAATTACAAACAAAAACAAAAACTAAAAGTTTAAGAAATAAGACTTGCGAATTTCAGGCTCATCTCCCTCAGGTCATTTTGTGTTATTTCCATTTCAATTGTGGTTGGTATTACAATTTATGTTATGGCTCTGATCATCACATTAAACACAGTCTTAGTTAAGTTGGAGCAACTTAAGTAAAAAATAGTGGTAGAAAAATGTACTCTGCGTGGCCTAGTGGTTAACGTGCCTGGACTGTGAATCTTAGGGACGGTTGTTAATGTAAGTCCTGAGAAAATGTTCATATGATTTACATTTTAAAACAAAGCATGTTGCCGGTTAAGACACAGACACACAGACACATATACAATAACTCACTCTTCTCTAATGTGGCTAGTTTTGGAACAACATGTTCACCGAACATTCGGTAACACTTCGATCACAAAAAAGTTCAAAAAAGTTTGATCTCGTTCCAAACCAGCATCTAATTCGGAACTAACTGGATTTGTTGATCACCAGCCAATGTAACTAACACACCCGGTAGCTCAGCGGTAAGCTTGAGAGCTTATAACGCTGAAATTCGGCGTTCGATACCCGAAGTGTAGACGGCCATTTATTTAGCTTTCTGCTTATGTACTTGTGATTGAGTACGTAGCTATACAGATACAATTACACGTATATATCATACTTAAAACAATATATTTTAACAATGACTTTATGTAAGTGGTCACGTGGACAGTACTCATAGACCACCGAGGTCGTGAAGTTGGTGTAAAAATATTAAATTTACATGAGGGTAAGGTGTAACTTACCATAAAAAGTGAGTTGAGTTTTTTTTAAGTCGATCGTTTATTCTTTTTGTATATGAAGACAAAAATTTGTCTCTAGTCTTTTTCTAGAATTATTTGGAACAAAAATGAGTTGAGTAATAGGTTCTACAAATCTTGCAAGTTAAGCCTTTTAAAGATAAAAAACAATATTATTTAATATTTCTTCTGTATACAAAACATCTGCTCTCGATGTAGTCCTTGTCGGAACGATAAATCTACTCTCGATGTAGTCCTTGTCGGAACGATAAACTTACTCTCGATGTGGTCCTTGTCGGAACGATAAATCTACTCTCGATGTAGTCCATGTCGGAACGATAAATCTACTCTCGATGTGGTCCATGTTGAAGCGTATCTACCATTTAGCGAAGACCTGATCTTCCAACTCCATAAAAAAGCGCCCCTAGTGGCAAGTCTCAAAGCTTATAACGCTAAAAATCAGGTTTCACTAACAGTAGTGGGTACATCACAGATAGCCGATTATGTAGCAGCGTTGCGTTTAACATCAAACAAGAAACCAGATTAAAGCATAAGATTAGTTAATCAGTGTCTCTTACAAAAGATGATCTGCAAAAATACATCTTGCCAGCATATCTCCAGGCAACAGTAGGGAGCATATCTCCAGGCAACAGCAGGGAGGAGTGTCCTACTGGCTAACCACTTCCACCTATTGATACTGGTTGCTGTGTGACCTAGAAACATAATGGAATGAGCTGTCCCCTGCACATCTGGCCACACTACAACTTATGGTAACTTCAGGT
>NW_013684815.1:0-1606 GCF_000517525.1 Limulus polyphemus | reverse complement strand
GCAGATGGTATGTATATTCCTTCTGACACAAGTATCTGTCAAGTCTCTGTGAACCAACTTAGGGAAACAAGAAGAACTATAATGTCATGTTTATCATGTGGAGGTTAATTTAAAATTAACAATGGAGAGGTTAAAAAAAGATGTTTAGTTACATTTATCATGTGGAGGTTAATCTAAAAGTAACCATGAAGAGGGTAAAAGAGATGTTCAGTTACGTTAATCACATGGAAAGTAATTTAAAGGTAATCATGGAGAGGTTGAAAAGAGACGTGTAGTTATGTTTTTCATTATTTAAAAACTACAGGTGCATGTTAGTTTTTGGACATAAATGGACATGCAAGTTGTTATAAGTCACAGTTTCTAAAGTATCACAAACATGATCCACTAATATAAATATGACCTTCACACATTACATATTTTTTAAAACTAAAGCTGTGAACATTGCTAATGCTAATAGAAATTGACATAACCTTAAAATACACTTACATTTTAAAATATCTGTGTGCTTGTTTAAAATATTTAATAAGTTTTAACGTGTGTTGCCACTAGACTAACATAGATCTACGTACATAAACAGAATTAGAAGAAAACAAATAACCAATTTTCAACCAACTATTTAGACCCACCTTATCTGTCGAGTACCACCATACAGAGACCAAAAGATCAAGAAGCCAGTGAATGTGATGCTCGCAATTTACAGTGGGGGTAGAAGAAGTAAACCCCATACGTTCACGTACGTACCTAATCACAAAGGTGAGTTTGTTTCCTTTGAACTGAAATACAATTAATCAGTATATATATCAAATGTTAACACTTTTAACTCATAATATCTGAAACAGTGTTTTTCACTTCATTAAAGAATCAAGGAACCAGCAAGAGTAATTGTATAAGCTAAGTTTTCAATATAAGTTATAATGTTTTCTATGAACATTAAGTAAACACGTTGAAAACTTGTGGTGAAGAAACACAAATCATGAACATTAAGTAAACACGTTGGAAACTAGTGGTGAAGAAACACAAATCATGAACATTAAGTAAACACGTTGAAAACTAGTGGTGAAGAAACACAAATCATGAACATTAAGTAAACACAAATCTAGATTTGCTTCAAGTAAAAAAACTGAATCAGTAACCAATTGTAATGAGGGTTATTCTGATGAACAGTGTAATTTTTTTGTTTGTCAGCATGAACAGTATAATATTTTTGTTTCTTAGCATGAACAGTGTAATACTATGTGTAGAATAAAAAATAATGATGGTGAAAAGCTCAACGAACAAGAAAACAATATTTTGGGGAATACCCTTCCATCGGGTTTCAAGTAAGAATAAATCTGTTAACAGAACAGTAAGGGTGAAGCTACTGTTAACAGAACAGTTAGGGTGAAGCTACTGTTAACAGAACAGCTAGGATGAAGCTACTGTTAACAGAACAGTAGGGTGAAGCTACTGTTAACAGAACAGTAAGGGTGAAGCTACTGTTAACAGAACAGTTAGGGTGAAGCTACAGTTAACAGAACAGTTAGGGTGAAGCTACTGTTAACAGAACAGCTAGGGTGAAGCTACTGTTAACAGAACAGCTAGAGTGAAGCTACTGTTAACAGAACAG
>NW_013684814.1:0-1606 GCF_000517525.1 Limulus polyphemus | reverse complement strand
GCAGATAGACCTTCGTGTAAACTTAATGAAAAAAAACACACGCAAGAAATGGTCCAAACTGCAGAGGTTTGGTTATAAGACATAGACTCATAAGAAATTCTTAGATACTCCCATCTACTTCCATTTTCACTCTCATCAAAATAAAGCATACTTCAGAGATAATATATTTGTAGTCAGTATAGGAGGTAAAGTGTATTTTTTAAAGTTGCTTAGAGATAGACTTTTTTTTTGTGTGCGTATTTATCTGCCATATTGCAAACTTCTTAAATAATAACATTGGAGGAGGTAAATGATGCCACACAATGTTTTAGGACCACAGTTATATCTATTTACTTATTGTACTTCGAGTTTTTTATATTACCTATCTTATCTGTTACTCCTTAAAATCTTGTATTCTATGTAATTCTAAAACACCAAATAAAGTCTGAAGAAGAGTTTAAGCTGAGTTGATTGTTTTGATTTCGAAGTTCTGATAAAACGCAACTACTTGGAGTTTTGGGGTGAACAATATTTTCTATTCATAATTATAAACAGTAAAAATGCGTTCTAAATAATTATGTATACCTATGTACACATGCATAAATATTATTGGTAGAAAGGCTGATTATAGAGTATATCTGACACATTTTCTAACTTTTTTATTTCAAATTTTTAGGATGTCGACACTGTCACCATCTTTTGAGGTTTTTATACAACTTGAAGCTGTGCTGTATATATAATTAACAGTAGCGCCTGTTGCTTCTACAATTGCCTTTACGACGATTGCTGTAGCTGTATTTCAATTCACATAATGTTTCGTCCATTCCGTTTCAAATATTAACGAAATGTAAATAACAAAAAGTTTATTGATTCATAGCTATAAAAACCTTTTCGAAAAAATATCATATTCCTCGTATCGTTTCATATACAATATTTAAGTTTTGCCCGTTTAAACCGAATTACTTATTGTATATAATATTTGTGACATCGTTGGAAGTAAATAATACCATACACTTAACTTTGTTTAATGTTTTAAATACATGCTAGGGATTGTCACTTCAAACTTGTTAAACAACTTCTGCGTTCGTTTTTTTTATTAACATTTATATGTATATAATAAAACGATTCTTGCGTTTGTTGCTTGTGCTGACATCTAGTGACAAATATAACAATTGATATAATGCTTCATTTATTGAAAGGATATAACTTTAAACAGGGGAAAAACACATTTTTTTGGAGGTGGTATTCTAATTAATTGGCTCTTATGGACCATGTATATTTCATACTTGCGCTTTAGTTTTTTTTAAACATAAATTATTGAATAAGGATCAATTATCCTTGGATTTAGAATGTTATTATTAAGAGTTAAGTTCAATTATTGTACCAACAAAATCATATAGCGAGATTAAATATTTAACGCAGCAGGATTTGAAAACCATGAAAATCTTTCTCGCTATTGAGTTTTTGAGTTTTACGAAATTATAAGAGTTAATAAAAACAAACAAACTTGTAATCCTATACTACCAGAACAGTTACACTAAAGTATCCACTACCGGCACTTGTGTTTAAATTTTTTTGTTAAAAATTATAATAAATAATTAATTAGAAACAACGTTTTATATTTACA
>NW_013684813.1:0-1606 GCF_000517525.1 Limulus polyphemus | reverse complement strand
AGTAGTAGTACTAGTAGAAGATTGACTTCTCTAGTTGTTGCTACTAGCAGTAATTCAAAGACCAACTTCACTAGTTGTTAGTACTAGTAGTGATTTTTAGTAGTAGTACTAGTAGAAGATTGACTTCTCTTGTTGTTGCTACTAGCAGTAATTCAACAGAGTGACTTTTCTTTAGTTGTTGCTACTAGCAGTAATTCAACAGATGGACTGCTCTAGTTGTTGCTACTAGCAATAATTAAACAGATTGATGTCTTCAGTTGTTAGTACTAGCAGTAATTCAACAGATGGACTGCTCTAGTTGTTGCTACTAGCAATAATTAAGCAGATTGATGTCTTCAGTTGTTAGTACTAGCAATAATTAAACAGATTGACTTCTGTACTTGTTGCTACTAGCAATGATTCAACAGATTGACTTCTCTAGTTGTTGCTACTAGCAGTAATCCAATAGATTGACTTCTCTAGTTGTTAGTACTAGTAGTGATTCAACAGATTAACTTCTCTAGTTGTTAGTACAAGCAGTAATTCAACAGAGTGACTTTTCTTTAGTTGTTACTGCTAGCATTAATCCAATAGATTAACTTCTCTAGTTGTTAGTACTAGTAGTGATTCAACAGATTGACTTCTCTTCTTGTTGCTACTAGCAGTGGTTCAACAGATTGACTTCTCTTGTTGCTACCAGCAGTGGTTCAACAGATTGACTTCTCTTGTTGCTACCAGCAGTGGTTCAACCGATTAACTTCTCTAGTTGTTAGTACAAGCAGTAATTCAACAGAGTGACTTTTCTTTAGTTGTTGCTGCTAGTAGTAATTCAACAGATCAACTTCTCTTTAGTTGTTACTGCTAGCATTAATCCAATAGATTAACTTCTCTAGTTGTTAGTACTAGTAGTGATTCAACAGATTGACTTCTCTTCTTGTTGCTACTAGCAATGATTCAACAGATTGACTTTCCTTTAGTTGTTGCTACTAGCAATAATTCAAAGACCAACTTCTATAGTTGTTAGTACTAGCAGTGATTCAACAGACCAACTTCTATAGTTGTTAGTACTAGCAGTAATTCAACAGATTGACTTCTTCAGTTGTTAGTACTAGCAGTAATTCAACAGATGGACTGCTCTAGTTGTTGCTACTAGCAATAATTAAACAGATTGACTTCTTCAGTTGTTAGAACTAGCAGTGATTCAACAGACCAACTTCTCTAGTTGTTGCTATTAGTATTAATTGAACAGATTGACTTCTCTGTAGTTGTTGGTAGTGGCAATTATTCAACAGGCTGATTTTTCTAGTTGTTGATACTAGGAATAATTAATTAGATGGACCTTCTCTTTAAGGTTTAGAAATGGCTGGAATGAGTAATGAAAGACAGTTACAAGTAACAAATGTACAATGTTTGGTACCTGATGACAACAAAAGCTTGTCGAAACATTGTGCATTTGTTACGTGTAATAAAGTTTCATTCCTTACCTGTTCAAGTTATCTCCAAACTTGATTATTTAAAGACCTTCTCTTTAGTTATTGCTATAGGCATAATTTATTGGGTTTGCTTTTAGTTGTTGCAATTAGCAGTAATTCAATAGATAGTCTTCTCGTTAATTGTTGCTTCTAAG
>NW_013684812.1:0-1607 GCF_000517525.1 Limulus polyphemus | reverse complement strand
CACACACACACACAATAATCAGCTAAATCTGATGTGTGTGTGTGTGTGTGTGTGTGTGTGTATATATATATATAGGTCTACAAACAACGGTGTTACACATACTGTATATATATATGTGTGTGTGTATGTATGTATATATATGTATGTCTAGAAACCACGGTATTGCACTAACTGTATATGTTTATATATATATATATCTCCAAACTATAAAATTTTTGGTTTTGAAATATTTTGCCTGATATCGTTAAAACAAAGATGAAGATGGCACAGGGAGCAGAACCTAACTGTCCAAATAAACATGAACGTTACGTTGATGACGTATGAGAAATCTTCCGTTGTTGGATATGAATTATTGGGTTATTATTAGGTGTTTGGTAAGAATGTATCACATATTTGGGGTCTAACTTGCTAAGGAGACTTTTAGTAGACTAAGTGGTTCTGTGACAATTGTGTGTGTGTATGTATGTCACTGCTGATCAGTGACTGTGTGTGTGTGTGTCTCTGTTGATCAGTGACTGTGTGTGTGTGTGTGTCTCTGTTGATCAGTGACTGTGTGTGTGTGTGTGTGTGTCTCTGTTGATCAGTGACTTGGCTTTAGGTTAGCATGAGCAAGATAATATACACTCTACTGTTCGCTATAAAGTTGGGTTTAGATTAGCATGAGCAAGATAATATACACTCTACTGTTCGCTATAAAGTTCCATAATTTTTTTATTACATAATGCTAAGCCTAAAAACACGACTAAAATGCCACATCTATTTTCTTTCGAATATTTGGCGTTTTTACCACTTTTTTTTTGGTGCTTATTTTGCGTCGGCTGACAACTGAATTTCGTATTCCAATACACTGAATATATTATTAGGTCTTCTTATACCACTAGACGTGAGAGCGAGTATTATATTACCAGTCATTAAGCAAGTAGTTCGTTCACATAATTAACCTCGTATATGATTTATGATACACACGATTCACAGTATTAGTTCGCTGTGCACGTTAGGCCTACATGGAATTTGAACTTATACACAGGCTAAAGGTTTTTATCCCAAGTGATAAATCGTGAATTTAACACAAAGATTCGCGTCAAGCTACACAAGAGCTATCTACATGTAGTCATGCCTAATTTTACACTGTCAGATTGGAGCACTCACCGCCAGTTCTTGGGATACTCTTGTTTGATCGAATACATTTAAACCCTCACTCTTAAACCCTATCCTCGACTTCATATTGCGGATCACGTCAAGAAATGTTATAAAGTCTT
Organism: Limulus polyphemus; assembly: GCF_000517525.1. Classification (NCBI taxonomy): domain Eukaryota; kingdom Metazoa; phylum Arthropoda; class Merostomata; order Xiphosura; family Limulidae; genus Limulus; species Limulus polyphemus. The sequence goes on along the minus strand of NW_013684812.1, from coordinate 348 downwards.
TCAAAGTTCTTTGATTAGTTTTAACTAGTTATATGAAATAGCACAAAAATAAGTTTAATTACCAAAATGAGTGTTAGATAAAACACAAGCGCTGTATAGATAACTTAATCATATGTCTAATTAATTTTATCAATTAAGAAGCGAGAGTATAGGAAGAAGAAATGAAACATGTACAACAAGTTATCAGCATTACTGAAAACAGTGAAATAAGGAGCTCTACATAAGTTGAAGTACTAATAAGATATTGTATATATTTTGAACTTTAAAAATACCTAATCGAGACATCTGTATTAGTGACTAAGAAATAAATATATTACTAATACACTAAACTTTATAGCGAACAGTAGA
>NW_013684811.1:0-1607 GCF_000517525.1 Limulus polyphemus | reverse complement strand
TCTATAGGTGTGATATGATGTATAGATGTAAAATAATGTCAAGATTTGTAGGTATAATATGATGTATAGATATACAATAATGTCAAGATCTGTAGGTATGATATGATATATAGATGTAAAATAATGTCAAGATTTGTAGGTGTAATATGATGTATTAGATGTAAAATAACAAGCAAGAGGATGTATGAATATAATTGACCTGAAGATGTATAATAACAGAGATGTAATGATCTGTAGGTATAATCTGATGTATAGATGTACAATAATGTCAAGATCTGTAGGTGTAATATGATGTATTAGATGTATAATAACAGAGACGTAATGATCTGTAGGTATAATCTGATGTATACATAACACACACATCCAGAAACATATATAAGTAACATGTCTATATGTCAGACAATAAAGGGCCAGGATACACAAGACATACACACCCATGAATTACCTGTATTTGGGATGATATAAATACAGAAAAAACTAACGCGCGTGCACTATGTAATATGTTTAAAGGTCATCCAGCCTTCAAACTGACCTTGTAAGCATTATTTCTAGGAATATTTCTGGTTACCCTTATTATACTGTAAATCAGAACCTGTATTACAAAACATCCCAAGGACAACAACTTCTAAACATCGTTAACATCGACCGGGTTTTACTTCACTCGAAACAAACACGTTTCAAATCAAAATAATTAGAATACATAAGAAGTAGTTTTCCTTAAAGCTCTAGTTCTGGGATTCGGGTTATGTGGGGATTCATACTGTTATTATTCACTGGTACATCTTATTAGACCCATAGATTCCCACACGACTGTTATTATTCACCGATACATCATATTACTCATAGATCCCCACGTGACTGTTATTATTCACCGACATACAATATTATACTAATAGATCCCCACACGACTGTTATTATTCACTGGTACATCTTATTACTCATAGATCCCCACGTGACTGTTATTATTCACCGACATACAATATTACACTCATAAATGCCCATACAACTGTTATTATTCACTGGTACATTTTATTAGACCCATAATATTGTATGTCGGTGAATAACAACAGTTGTATAGGGATTTATGAGTGTAATATTGTATATCGGTGAATAATAGCAGTCGTGTGGGGATCTATTAGTATAATATTGTATATCGGTGAATAATAGCAGTCGTGTGGGTAGTTATGAGTATAATATGATACGTTTAGCAATTGTCGGGCCAACACTAATCACTAAGTGTAAAACAACCAAACCGATGATGTGTTCTCTTCTTGTTGTACTGACCATTAGACATGTAACAAATAACGGGTTCTTACCTTCCAGTTGAAGTGTCGTTCAGATGGGATGTTTCGTTTTCATCTAAACAGATCTCGTCGTCCGACATTTCTGTTTTGTCCACCAGGTGTTGAACGGACGGCATGTTATTACCTGACTGGATTTCTCGGACTTAAAACTTGGTAGCACCATTAAATAGGAAACACTATAAATATAAAATCAAAAGGTTTTAGTTTACAAAAGTTATATTTTAAATTAATCTCTCTTCAACTGCACGTAGTTCGTTTAAAAACAACAAATGAAACATACCTTCCTTTGGTTGTTTGTTTGTT
>NW_013684810.1:0-1607 GCF_000517525.1 Limulus polyphemus | reverse complement strand
ATATATATATATATATATATATATATATATATATATAAGTAATATTAATATTAGTAAGTTAAGTTAGTGAAAAAAAGTGAAGTTTGATTGCATGATTCTGAGTTTAGCCATAAGGTGTATAGTGGTGACTTTTTAAAGTATAGTAATCGCAGTTTGTGCTAAAGTAACTGAACCAGCCTGTTTGGACTTTTGATGCACAAGAGAATTATTTAAAGCTTTGATTTCAACTGTAATAACCAATAGTGTAACGAATTTTTTTTTGTACATACGTTTGACTTGTTTTGAATATGTTGTTTTAAAACAAGTCGATTATGTGATGCCCACTTATTGTTGAAATTTATCGCCAATAAATCACAGACACCTACTGTAAAGAATCGCGACCCCTATAAAAATTGTCATGGAGACTTCCTCTTTGATTTCACACTTTGCAGATGATGGAAAAATGAAGGAAGTATTAATGACACAACATCATTTCTCAAGTGTCATGAAGCTGCATGTAGACGTACGTATTAAAACAATGTATTAGGTATTATATTTGTAATGACTTATTATTCTATTCTTAATATATTGATCAGAGTAATTAATACATGCCTGTCATCATTGCCATTTTACCAATTGTATCCAGACACTGACACTTGGTAGAAATTATAATCAACATAAGTTGAAAAATAAAATAATGGCATGTTAAGTTTACAATAGTTTGGATAATAATAAAAATGTCTGAACTTATTATACACTACGCACTTGAGAACTAGATGCAGTGAAATGCTCACTGCAGATGCGTGAATATTTGGAGTCCAATACTTTTTATGTGTAACAATCATCTACTTCTTCGATAAATGTTTATCTTGTAATGGAAATCTAGGAGGAAATAGGATGCTTATAAGTTTTAATTACTTCTAAATGTATTAAGTTTTCTAAACACAGCATAAATGGTACCAATACTATTTACGATTGCAAATGTGTTGAAGATTAACAATAACATGTCAACAGAGCATTGTTTTCTTCCCACTTTAGGCCTACATAATTGTACATTCAGTCATTACTTTGTACTACTGTAGCAATTCCAGTCCACCTCACACGTGGACCAACAGAAAATCATTGGACACTTGTAAGTTGTATATTGTTGGAACATCTGAATTTCTAAATCAAAATTTAGTTGTACATTTTTATAATCTTCCCTTCTCGCAGCTCAATACGTAAACAAATTATACAAATCCTTAATACGCTGCTCTACTTCATAACCGTATTCTCTAAAACCTTTGGAAAATCCACTGAGCATAACTTGAGCGTTGTAGGGCTATATGTTAGGCTTAGGTTAATATGTAAGGATGAACAGATTAGCTGGTTGGACTTGTGGGATCATTTTAATGGGAGAAGGGAGATTTTTGGAATGGATGGTTTACATTTAAATAGAGTCTGGCTTATTTGCAAGGGCAATTAACTCAGCTGTAATGGAAGTTTTAAACTAGGACTTGACAGTGGTGAGGGTGAGGATAAACTAATTGCAAAAAAATAAGATGTAGAGAAAAGTTTAGCAAAAAATCTAAAAGTTGATTATTGTTATTTCTAGCGAATACTTTGATCGCCTTCAGTTTTGTACTTTC
>NW_013684809.1:0-1607 GCF_000517525.1 Limulus polyphemus | reverse complement strand
TATAACAGAGGATTTTAAGCTTTAATTAGCATGTGGTTGTCTGGTAAATTAAATAAGGATGAAACCGTAACGTGGCGGAAAATGGCTGGTAAAAAGAACTGCTCAGAAATAAGACAGAGGAAGTTGAGTAAAAGAACACAAAATTCTTTATTTGTGAGCTCTGCAGTTTAATCTTGGGTTAACAGCACAGTAACTGACAATTGCACACAAAAAAAACACATGAACCAAGATGGACAAAAGTGGCATCGAATCTTGCAATGAATTATATTATAGATCACTTTTCTTTTGACCAAAGGTAAAACTGAAAAATATAATAAAATTAATCTGTAATACAATTGTTAATCAGTTGATCCGCTTTATGATGTCGTATAATAAATTAAGTGCAACGCTATAATATTATAATAAAATTAATCTGTAATACAATTATTAATCAGTTGATCCGCTTTATGATGTCGTATAATAAATTAGGTGCAACGCTATAATATTATAATAAAATTAATCTGTAATACAATTATTAATCAGTTAAATCCGCTTTATGATGTCGTATAATAAATTAAGTGCAACGCTATAATATTATAATAAAATTAATCTGTAATACAATTGTTAATCAGTTGGTCCACTTTATGATGTCGTATAGTACATTAGGTGCAACGCTATAATATTATAATAAAATTAATCTGTAATACATTATTAATCAGTTGGTCCACTCTATGATGTCGTATAGTACATTAGATGCAACGCTATAATATTACAATAAATTAATCTGTAATACAATTGTTAATCAGGTGGTCTGTTTTATGATCTTCTTTTTTTATCTTCTTTTTATTTTTAAGATATATTACACGAGCTGCCGAATTGAATCTTCAAATATGTCATTCATAAGGTATTGATTTGTTTGAAAACAACTTGACAGATATGAAATTTATAAGATATTGGTTTGACTGGAAGCACATTTGCAAGTGTGACATATATAAGGCATTGGGTTTACTGGAAAAAACTTAACAAATATGAGTAGAATCAAATTGGAAGGTATGACATTCATAAGGTATTGATTTGATTAGAAGCAACTTCACAGGTATGACCTACATAACGTGCTGATTTGATTGGAAGCAATTTCACATGTATAACATTCATAAGGCATTGGTTTGAAACAGTCGTTAGTGAACTTTTTTTAGGACACTCAAAATCCAGATAAGTGCATACACGAGTGAATTTTGATACTCTACTATTAGAATTAGAAAGATAGATTTCATATTACAAATATTATGATTCTTCCATTCTTTATCTTCAACTTGTCCAAAATGACTTTAAAATCAAACTTAATAAACCAATTAGTTTACTGAACACATCCAACAGGGCCGATTGAATTAAGGTTTTAACATACACATAAACACACACACACACATTCAAAATCAAACCAGAATTCCACAACACATTGATATAGTGCAGATAAAAATCAAGTCATTTAGAAATCTCAAGTATAAAATAAAGTTAGCGCATTTACAGTAAATGAAAAAGGTGAAGCTTCCAAATCAAAATACAGGGGTGCATATTCATAAGTATAGGTAAAAATAGAACAGAACTCAATAAGAATACAACTAAAGAAA
>NW_013684808.1:0-1607 GCF_000517525.1 Limulus polyphemus | reverse complement strand
CATTACCATTTAATGGCCCAGTCAACAATATTTATCAGAAGTTTAAAAACATTTTACCAACCCTTTCCTTCTCCACTTCTGAACCTCTTCACAATTTCTTCTGTCTTTTTCATCTGGTCTTGTGAAGTGATAGGTTTCAAAGCTGTCAGGTACCGTTCACATGTTTTCTCCAGTTCTGGTATTGTCAGCCTTGGTAAGCTGGCTTGAAAATGCATTGTGGGAAGAGAACTTTTCTCTAGGTATTGATAGTTGTCACTATCATGTTTTGATGATCTATGACAATACAAATGAATTACAGTAAACTAATGTATTATATCATAAATTACACGGATAATGTTTCTTATGTTGGCTTTAACTGATACAAGACATCACTACAACACCTTTAACTGATACAACACATCACTACAACAGCTTTAACTGATACAACACATCACTACAACAACTTTAACTGAAATAAGACATCACTACAACAGCTTTAACTGATACAAGACATCACAACAACAGCTTTAACTGATACAACATGTCACTACAACAGCTTTAACTGAAACAAGACATCACTACAACAGCTTTAACTGATACAAGACATCACTACAACAGCTTTAACTGAAATAAGACATCACTACAACAACTTTAACTGATACAACATGTCACTACAACAGCTTTAACTGATACAAGACATCACTACAACAGCTTTAACTGATACAAGACATCACTACAACAGCCTTTAACTGATACATGTCACTACAACAGCATTAACTGATACAAGACATCACTATGATAGCTTTAACTGATACAAGACATCACTACAACAGCTTTAACTGATACAACATGTCACTACAACAGCTTTAACTGATACAACACATCACTACAACAGCTTTAACTGATACAAGACTTCACTACAGCAGCTTTAACTGATACAACAGCTTTAACTGATACAACACTTCACTACAACAGCTTTAACTGATACAACACATCACTACAACAGCTTTAACTGATACAAGACTTCACTACAGCAGCTTTAACTGATACAACAGCTTTAACTGATACAAGACTTCACTACAGCAGCTTTAACTGATACAAGACATCACTACAACAGCTTTAACTGATACAAGACTTCACTACAACAGCTTTGACTGATATAACATGTCACTACAACAGCTTTAACTGATACAAGACTTCACTACAGCAGCTTTAACTGATACAACAGCTTTAACTGATACAAGACATCACTACAACAGCTTTAACTGATACAAGACATCACTACAACAACTTTATCTGATACAACACATCACTACAACAGCTTTAACTGATACAACATGTCACTACAACAGCTTTAACTGATACAACACATTACTACAACAGCTTTAACTGATACAACACATCACTACAACAGCTTTAACTGATACAACACATCACTACAACAGCTTTAACTGATACAAGACATCACTACAACAACTTTAACTGATACAAAACATCACTACAACAGCTTTAACTGATACAACACATGTCACTACAACATATTTAACTGATATAAGACATTAAAACAGTTTTAAATGATACAAGACATGTCACTATGTTAGTTTAATTGATACAACATGTCACTACAG
>NW_013684807.1:0-1607 GCF_000517525.1 Limulus polyphemus | reverse complement strand
AGAGAGATTAAACGAGTCTGTAAATGAACTTTGACCAACAGCACCTTATAAACGAAGCTTAAAGTGCTGGTCTGTATCATCATTATATTTCTATCATTTTAAGACTTTTCAAAATTTCAAGTTGATCTACTGAACACTATTCACTTCAGTGTGAGAACTACTTATCTATATGGCCAGTGTAATGAGTATTGCTAATGAAACATACTTTTCTTACCTTGAGTATTGCTAACGAAACATACTTTTCTTACGTTGAGTATAGCTAACGAAACATACTTTTCTTACGTTCTTACTTATATAAATTTGAATGCATTGTTTCATGAATTGGGTGCCCTCGCTGTTAACGATATTTAGGTCATAGATCCAATAATATCCATGAGGTTCTGTCAACTTAGAGGATTTAGGTTACTCCATATATTAGGCTAACAGTGAAAATCAAGCTCTATAATAAAAGTATAATAAAATAATAATAAAGTTTAAATATATGTTTATGCCTATATCTAATTTACTTGGCTCACACGCTAACAAAGCAGTCTCAAATGTTACTCTTCTTATCTGACCGAAGCTAAATATTTGGTTTTGCTATCATATTTAATTAACAGATATTTCTTATTAAACATAGTTTGCCTATGAAATTCTATAAACAATTGTGCAACGATACATATTTAAAGTGTTTTAATCGCAAGGTGTATTTAAATGTTTTTATTACTGTTATTGCTAAATAAATGGAAGATGATAAACGTAACAATCACATGAAGGATAGTGGGTCGTTTCCAACCTTGAGAGTTGGGGACTACTACTAAGTGAACATCAAAACCTTAGTCGTTTCCGTTAATTAAAGTCTTCTCTCAGTAGTTTGTGTAACGGATCTCATCAGCGCAGGTGAAGTTATCTGATTAAATACAGAAACGCAACTTCACGCCAGGTGAAAAAACATTGGACATTTCTACATTGTCTATAATCTCAAGGATTTAAGCTGTTTCATTCAGTGTCAGGGGAAAGTGTACCTTCGGGCTAGCGTCATCAATGACGTAAAGTTTGACAAAATCGTAGAGGCAGGTGGGTAATATTCTGTTAAATATAAAGTTTGAAAATAAGATATTTAGAAACCTTTTATTTAGATAAATTCCAAAATTACAGATTTGAATAAAACTTAGTAGACAGTGCAAAATATAAATATTAAACTTCGTTTTATTTTCATTGATGATTTGGTTTAAAAAAACGAAGAGTCATTTATTAACAAATATTTTTACACTACTATTATTAATTTGGTCCTATTTTTGACATATTTTAAAAGTGAAATTCAACAACAACTAATTTAGTAGGTATTCTGGTTTTAACAATCTTACAAGAGATAACCAGGGGCGTTCAGAAACCTTTGTTTCTCTTCGCCCTAAAACTTTAAGTTCGCCGAACGTGGGGCTCGAACCCACGACCCTGAGATTAAGAGTCTCATGCTCTGCCGACTGAGATAGCCGGGCTTGTTCCCTCATTATTACAGTGACTAGACGGCATTTTGACTTAGAGATGTTCAGTCGTAATCCCAAGGATGGTAGTAGATTCGCACCACTGGTCGCTCGACCATGCACATGTACAAAGTGTCCCATCCT
>NW_013684806.1:0-1607 GCF_000517525.1 Limulus polyphemus | reverse complement strand
ACATGTAAAGTTGTAGACAGCCCATCAATATAGATATACACATGTAAAGTTGTAGACAGCCCATCAATATAGATATACACATGTAAAGTTGTAGATAGCCCATCAATATAGATATACACATGTAAAGTTGTAGACAGCCCATCAATATAGATATAAGAAACTAGCAGGTAATAAACCAGTTTATAAACACTGGATTTGTAAAACTTATTGTTTCTTGTAGCAAAGTCTACGGACTCCTGATTTAACCTGGGAAAAGGTTCGTTCTCAAGTGGATCACGTTATCTGGCCGGATGGAAAAAGGCTTATTTTAATTGCTGAGGTAATATTACAAAACAAAATTTATATTGATGGGCTGTCTACAACTTTACATGTGTATATCTATATTGATGGGCTGTCTACAACTTTACATGTGCATATATCTATATTGATGGGCTGTCTACAACTTTACATGTGTATATCTATATTGGTGGGCTATTTACAACTTTACATGTGTATATATCTATATTGATGGGCTAAACAACTACTTTAGAATGGTATTTACGTTGAGATTTGTTAACACCTTTCCTTGACTTCCAGAAGATATAACAACTACTTTAGAATGGTATTTACGTTGAGATTTTGACAATAACTATATATTTCTTCTTTCCTTGGGAAACTTTAAAACATTCTTATTTTTGTTAACTTTAATTACCATGTCTAGAAAGATTCTTAAGTTTTCATGTTTTACAACTTAGGAAATAAGAATGTGGTGACCAGAGAGCATATGGATAAGATGAAGAACGGTTGCATTATCTGTAACATGGGCCACTCCAATACCGAGATAGATGTTGTAAGTATTGGACATTTGCCGTTCAATGTGAACATAAAGTTATTTAATGTTGCAGATTGGTATAACCCTTTCCTTACTCAGACATTAGGCTTACCTTAGATAGACTTAATTGATTTGTTAACACCTTTCCTTGACTTCCGAAGATATTCAACGTAAATACCATTATCTACTAATGATTAATTACAATATTACATCTACTAATGATTAATTACAATATCACATCTACTAATGATTAATTACAATATCACATCTACTAATGATTAATTACAATATTACATCTACTAATGATTAATTACAATATTACATCTACTAATGATTAATTACAATATCACATATACTAATGATTAATTACAATATCACATCTACTAATGATTAACTACTTTACTACTAATGATTAATTACAATGTTACATCTACTAATGATTAATTACAATATTACATCTACTAATGATTAATTACAATATTACATCTACAAATGATTGATTACAATATTACATCTACTAATGATTAATTACAATATTACTATGTGATATTGTAATTAATCATTAGTAGATGTAATATTGTAATTAATCATTAGTAGATGTGACATTGTAATTAATCATTAGTAGATGTAACATTGTAATTAATCATTAGTAGATGTAATATTGTAATTAATCCTTAGTAGATGTAATGTTGTAATTAATCCTTAGTAGATGTAATGTTGTAATTAATCCTTAGTAGATGTAATGTTGTAATTAATCCTTAGTAGATGTAATGTTGTAATTAATCATTAGTAGATG
>NW_013684805.1:0-1608 GCF_000517525.1 Limulus polyphemus | reverse complement strand
CGGGTGGGACAAGTATATAATAAAATAGAAAGTCTTCAAGAAAAAAAAAATATATATATATCGTCCAGGAAAAATAACACGCGCACGTATTTAGTTTGATACTAAGAGAATTCACCTCAACAACACATTAACCAACAGGCCATGCCAAGCCGCAGGTATTTAATCTCGATTGTTAGCCTTATAAGAGCTAGTAATATATATATTTATATATATATACACACACACGAACTGTGTGTCAACAATGACCATAAACTAAATTCACATACACTGAAATAAGTAAATAATCAAGAAACAAGACATATCACTTTATAAAAGCCTAAATAATTATCGTTAAAATTAATTTTATAATTAATTAATTAATTTTAATTTAATTAATTAATTAATTTTATAATTTAATTATCGTTAAATCGTTAAAAAATGTCATTTATAAATAATTTACAGAGTGACATCTAACTTGTTTTAAATATGAAATTCAACTTTTTTTGTTTGTTTGTGTTTCGTCCATTTTGTTTTTTAGCTTTCAATTCTGTTTCTTTGTTCACCTGAACGATACCTCAAACAATACAATTAGTTAAACAGCGACATCACCAGCTCCTTTGTTTCAAGGAAAGCCGTTCCTCATTTTAACTGCATACCTGAGGTAATGTAGCCTGTCGGTAGAACCCGCCGCCTCAAGCTGCTATTCTTAACCGAATAGTATGATTGAATGTCACAGTTATAACACCTCTCATGGCTGAAAGTACGGAGCGCGTTTAGCGGCTCGAGCCTTGGACCTTCCGATACGTAGCCCTGCAGGTTAGCACCATATATATACCAGACTTGGAAGAACACAAATAAGTGAAGAAGCATACTTAAGACGAGAAATTCAGCGTTTTTGAAAGTAAATTAAGACGAAATATTTATTTACCAATTAGTCAAAAGTTTTGTCTAACTTGAACTAACATAATGTACACTAACGAGGAATAATGTATTACCGCTTTTACCAGTAGGTGTCATCGTATCTCCTACCTTCTGTTACGTTATGTACATGCAATTTTAAATTATTTACCAACACTAGTTTATTTTATTCAAAGAGCTTACAGTACGATAATTACACCCTCGTCTAGAGATGGGAACAACTACAAATCACGACGAAAGACATTTGTCTTTACTGAAGTATATTTATATAAAGCGTTTAGAACTATAAATTAACGACTGTTCCTTCAGCACCACATACCGCAACACTTAGTACAGAATAGCATATTACACATAAAATATTGTTTGTTGTTGAATTTCGCGCTGCTCTAATTAAGGGCTACCCATGAGCATCCGCATACATTTTTCCGGGGGGGGGGGGCAAAGTAGTGTGTAATTATGAATCGAATAAAAAATTCATATACATACGCTGAATAAATAAAGACAAAATTATGTATTTCATTTTCCCCTCTTGCCCCCCTGCGGACTACCTGTCACTAAGTTTGAAGAGAGAGACCAGAGACCCCACAAGTTTCTGGGCTTACAATGCTAAAATCCGGGATTTGATTCCCCGCAGTGGAAAGAGCACAGATATGTCATTGCGTTTCTCTGAGCCAAAAAAACAAAACAAAACAAACAATAACAACACAGTTC
>NW_013684804.1:0-1608 GCF_000517525.1 Limulus polyphemus | reverse complement strand
GTAAAGTTTCTTACTATTTGTTTTTCTCGTATCACTGCTACTGTAAAGTTTCTTACATTTGTTTTTTCTCGTATCACTGCTACTGTAAAGTTTCTTCTAGTGGAATGATTTATATTTTTTATCTGACTTTACAACTATCAATCTCCCCGCTCGTGCTTTTTTGAAATCGACATCACGTACGTAAGAGCGAGAAACCTGTAAGATACAGCAAAAAGCAACCGCAATTTCGCTTTGTGCTATTAAACGTAATTAATTTCAGCTCAAACTCGATAACGCTCCCATCTTTGCTGGAATTATCTATATACGTTAGTGAGAAGTCTCTCACTTCTTCTTAAGTAATCTTCTTTTTCGAACTTGTATTAGTAAACAATTCACGTTATCCATTTAGCACCATATGGACTACATAATAAACACTGTATTGCAATAACAACATTAATTCAAATTTCAAACAAAATTATCATGAACAGCAGCCGTATCTGTTGGGAAAATTCACTAACCCTAACTACTAACAGAAACTAAAACAGCAAGCTAATGATATCATTTATAGTAATAGTAGTGGTATTTTCAACTTCAAAGGCTCTCGGGCTGAGCGGCCAAGTCAGGTATAACTGTCCCAAATTTTAAGGTACTGACCAAAGGGACGACAACAAGCCAACAAGGCTACTCGTAAAAAAGTAGTGGACTTGACTGTCACCTTTATTTCGCTCCAGCGGGTGAGAGTGTAGAGTGTGTTCAGCAGCCATATCAAGGGCTCGAACCTTGGACCTCCGGTCCATAATCGATCACTTTAACCACTATACCGCGTCCGGTCCAATACTGTTTGTTCCATCAATCATAAGGTAAACATGCAATATCAAACTTTCCTTCGATTTCACCAAGTACATGATTTTACAAGAAAAGTTTGAGAAAGTTATTCAGTCAAAAACAACAAAAGAAGATCCGTATCAAACAAATTACCAGACTAGAAACAACAAAAGAAGAGTTTGATACGGATCTTGTTTTGTTGTTTTAGTCTGGTAATTTGTTTGATACGGAAAGTTACCAGACTAAAAACAACAAAACAAGATCCGTATCAAACATATTACCAGACTAAAAACAACAAAACAAGATCCGTATCGAACAAATTACCAAACGAAAAACAACAAAACAAGATCCGTATCAAACAACTCACCAGACTAAAAACAACAAGAGCAACAGAAAACCTCAGGATTATTTCTAATAAATTAGCAAAATATCACCATAATAAATTAGACCTCTTCAGATTTACATCATCATAATAAATTAGACCTCTTCAGATTTATATCACCATAATAAATTATAACTCTTCAGATATATAATATCATAATAAATTGTAACTCTTCCAATATATATCATCATAATAAAATAGATCTCTTCAGATATAAGTTATCTGAAAGATAATGCCTGATCAGTCCTTTTAGAATAATGTCTGAAGTATTGTAGCACTCCAAAACATGTATTCAGGAAAAAAAGAAAGTCCAGAAACTTCGTTATCACCCCCCCCCCAAAGAGAACGAAATTTGTTCCATAATTTCAAAAATATAGAGCTAAGTACATGGAAGAAATGAATTAGATAATTCAATGGCGAAC
>NW_013684803.1:0-1608 GCF_000517525.1 Limulus polyphemus | reverse complement strand
TTGACTTATTGCACTATTATTACCCTATGATGTGGTTTTAAATGATTAGGTCATGATATTAACAGCTGATTTACAAGAAAAGGCACCCTTTTATTTGTATGTTTTGTCTGACATTTGAAAAATTAATTTAATGCACTATTTAATTTCAGTGATATTTATGTCTACAGTAGATCAGTTTATAGCTTATGAATGATTGGTAAATCTAAGGGCTTATAATGGTAAAAATCAGGTTTCAATGCCTGCAGTGAAAACAAAGGCGAGAAAGCGTTGTATATGGAGACATGATCACAAAGCACTGTAAATGTACATTAGAATATATATGAATGTATGAAGATAGTATATATTGTTTGGATTTCAAAACATCCTTAATTTCTGCTAATCTAAAAAAAAACTAATTGTGTTTAGCTGTTGAGGTAATAGAGAAACTGTACGGATAAAATGAAATATGCATTATACTTCTACAGTAGAAAGTTTATCAGTCTTATGTAAGCGACAAAGCAGTTAAACATTTCATTGAATTTGGTGGTCTGTTTGGAAAAATGTCAGTGTTAGGTGTGTGTGCTTTCAACCAAACAACTCTTCCCTAAAATATCAAAGTTTGCTGACAACTCCATAAAACAGTCAAGTAGACTGTTACACCTTGATGTGTATCCCTTATCATTTTCAAATCAGTAGTGCTGTTAGTTATGTGGATGGTTGCTTCTAATTATGTGAGCATCTGAAAGTTTGTGGGACTTGTAAGCTGCACTATGATCATAAAACCTTTGTACTTAGCTGGAATAGGAACCTTTTTTACACCATACTAAGCAGCACATTTTAAACACTTCACCCATCCAAGAGCAAACTTGCCTACATCTTCAAAGCTCAAAATATTTGTTATGCTAGTCCAATAAATCTCTACTTAATATGACATCTAAGGAGCTGGTTGTGTACTGGTACATTAATGCTAGAGATGCTAGAATTCTGTATTAAAATAAGAAAAAGTTCCTTGATTTTTACAAGTAGTATGAGGTATCCTAAGATGTAATCTGTCTTGGGGCTGGTTCAATTTTCTTCTTATTTTCAGATGGTTAACAAACTAATGGGTTACCTTCAGCGAGGTAGAGCCTGTCTGATAGTGCCGAAGAAACGGACGATTGATGAGCTACAGAACAGTCGAAATATGGTAATTTTTATAATAGTCTCTCTTGTGTTTTAATTTTGTAAAGAGAATTTTTAAGAAAATCAAGTATTTTACTGACTATGTACCCTTGGCTACTCCACACTAGTGATTAGTGGCTTATAAAGGCCTTATTTTATTTAATCATTTTTTTTGTATTTTGATTATATTCATGACTCGAGTATTTTTGGGTTGTATGTATAGATTACAAATGTATGAGATTATTAATAGTGTTTCGTATTGTGTTGTTACTTTTGTTTATTTATCATTTTATTATTATTACACTATATTTTGCCTGCCATTTTTAATTGTTGATTTTCTGAGTTTGAACACATGGGATTCAGTCACATGACTTCTGATTCATTAGTGTAATATATGTTCCACTAGACTGTGCTTCAGAATAACACACAAGATTCAGCTGTGTAACTTATGATTCAGTAGTCCAGTGT
>NW_013684802.1:0-1608 GCF_000517525.1 Limulus polyphemus | reverse complement strand
TACACATTAGTAACAGGAACAATGAACACACTAGAAAGACGGTACACATTAGTAACAGGAATAATGAACACACACATTACACACTAGAGAGACGGTACACATTAGTAACAGGAATAATGAACACACACATTACACACTAGAGAGACGTTCATTATTCCTGTTACTAATGTGTACCGTCTCTCTAGTGTGTAATGTTGTGTTCATTATTACACATTACACACTAGAGAGACGGTACACATTAGTAACAGGAATAATGAACCTGCGGAGTATAGCAAGAGTTTTCCAGTTGCTTCTGAAGTGGTTTACTTTATAACAGCGGCATGACTTGTGTTGTTACAAACAATACGAGTCTTTACCCATTTGGTAATTGAAGGTAATTGAAATCGGATAAGAAATATATTTTTGCAAACACATATAAAGAAAAGAAATACAATCTTTATATATGTGTGTGTGTGTATATGAATGTGTGTTTGTGTGCATGTGTGTGTATATGTGTGTTTGTCGGTGTATATATATGTGTGTTTGTGTGCATGTGTGTGTTTGTGTGTGTATATGTATGTGTGTTTGTGTGCATGTGTGTGTTTTTGTGTGTGTATATGTATGTGTGTTTGTGTGCATGTGTGTGTTTTTGTGTGTGTGTATATGTATGTGTGTTTGTGTATGTATATGTATGTGTGTTTGTGTACATATGTATGTGTTTGTGTGCATGTGTGTGTGTATATTTGGTGTGTGGTGTGTATATGTATGTGTTTGTGTGTGTATATGTGGTGTATATTTGTGTGTATATGTGGTGTGTTTGTGTGTATATATATGTGTTTGTGTCTGTGTAGCCTAATTGTAAATTAAAATATAACTTTATCTTAATTAAAAGAAATAAACTGATTCGTGTATACTTCTCTATTAGCTAACACGTGAATATTCACTTCTAAAACTTTGTGGTAATAGTATAATACTACCGGTGCGCAAAGCAGAGACAAAACATTGTGTAGCTTTATGCTTAACAATAGACAAACTTTTTATTTTTCTAAACACGTCGTTTGCTGGATGGAATAAACAACATGAATGACTTCTAGGAAACGAGTAGGATCAAAATAATGGACAGAATACAATTTAATAAACGGGCTAATGAGGCTTAGATCGTTTTAATTTAAATTTCCAGTTCGCCCTAGGATAAACCAGTTCTACCTTCCAAAACTTCATTAAAAAATAAATTAACAGCTGCTTTTGATCAGTTATCATTTTGTACTTCATATATGTTGTGTACAAATAAAATGACAACGAAGCAGGTCGATTACAAAACCAAACCCCACGAGGTTTTCTTTCCCACGGGTATCTAAATCCTGACGGTGAAAACCGAAATCCTGTTACAAACAAAAAAATATTAAATCTTTATAGGGGGGGGGGGCACAAAATTAGTTTAATATGTCAATTACGAATTCTTCTGTGGGGGCATAATTCAGCGATTGTAATGAGATGGCTGTAAGACACATACATATTAAACAAACACATTGTACATGTATTAACGTAGTATAATTTAATATATTAGCACAAAATCAAGCAGAGCACACATGTTTATTTACTTCTATTGAAACACTATTTTTCCTAATG
>NW_013684801.1:0-1608 GCF_000517525.1 Limulus polyphemus | reverse complement strand
TCGTATCGTTTATACATGAGTTACTCAGCAGGGTACTAGTATGTTAGTGTCGTATCGTTTATACATGAGTTACTCAGCAGGGTACTAGTATGTTAGTGTCGTATCAACATGTATAAACGATACGACACTAACATACTAGTACCCTGCTGAGTAACTCATGTAGAAATACCACTGTCTCCCATTATCATATATTATAATGTTCTATATTTTTACAATATTATATATATTGTAAAACGTGTATCTTTCTTCTATCAAATTATAGTAACTTTGAGTTTCAGTAACATTTCGGCTAACTTGGAGAGTGTAGTTTTAACTTGTTAACTGACTAAACAAGACTGTGTAGAATCCCTTTACAAAACTATAATAACTAGTGAGTTTCAGTAACATTTCGGCTAATTTGGAGAGTGTAGTTTTAACTTGTTAACTGACTAAACAAGACTGTGTAGAATCCCTTTACAAAACTATAATAACTAGTGAGTTTCAGTAACACTTCGGCTAGTTTTGGAGTGTGTAATTTTAACTTGTTAACTGACTAAACAAGACTGTGTAGAATCCCTTTACAAAACTATAATAACTAGTGAGTTTCAGTAACACTTCGGCTAGTTTTGAAGAGTGTAGTTTGAACTTGTTAACTTGTCTCTATAGTTTGCTTTTCTCTTCTGCGATTGCTGGGTACAACATTGAAAATCTAGCCGTTTTCGAGATAAAATAGTCCCTTTGTCAACCTATACTGTTTCACTCGTTAATTAAAGTTTATTTCAATAGTAAGCCCTGTACGACTTGCAGTGACCCCACGTTGACCTACATCAGTATGCACCTAATTAGCAGTATTGGAGAAGTCTAATATCAAACATCCTAAATCCCACGACACGTGGTCCTTCGTCTCACTACTGCAGCAGATCGAGTTCACAAGATCGGTTAAAACAACAACCGTTGTTTGTAAGAAGCCTCTGAATTCACCACGATCAAGGACTAGGCGTACTTGCACGGTTTTCACTCTGCACCATATCACTATACTTTAAGGTTGACAAGTCATTTAACACTTTGTTTTCTCAACACCAGGGGTGTAAAACAGATGATTATTCTAGTTCTAATCAAACCAAAAAGTAAATCTTTAGCATGACGCTGTGTTGACTTTAGGGGTATTACAATATCAGCACCTAAACGTTGAGTGAGGAAAACAGTTATGTTAACCTGTAGTTGATTTTTTACTTAAACTAGTGAATATCGAAATAACGTGTTAAGTAACGAGCTGACACTAACATACTAGTACCCTGCTGAGTAACTCATGTATAAACGATACGACACTAACATACTAGTACCCTGCTGGATAATTCATGTATAAACGATACGACACTAACATACTAGTACCCTGCTGAGTAACTCATGTATGAACGATACGACACTAACATACTAGTACCCTGCTGGATAATTCTGTTACACATACATAAAGTCCAGATGAAGCTGGTAAAACATGTTATATTGGAGATATGGTGCTGTTACACATACATAAAGTCCAGATGGAGTTGATAGAAGATGTTGTATTGGAAACAGCGTTGCTGTTACACATCTACAAAATCCAGATAAAGCAGATAGGAGATGTTATAT
>NW_013684800.1:1224-2328 GCF_000517525.1 Limulus polyphemus | reverse complement strand
TTAATTCTGTATCAAACGTCTAGAAAGTCAGAGTGGAAGGAGGATTTAATCATGTATCAAACGTCTAGAAAGTCGGGTGGAAGGAGGATTTAATCCTGTATCAAACGTCTAGAAAGTCGGGTGTAAGGATGGTTTAATCCTGTATCAAACGTCTAGAAAGTCGGGTGGAAGGAGGGTTTAATCCTGTATCAAACGTCTAGAAAGTCGGGTGGAAGGATGGTTTAATCCTGTATCAAACGTCTAGAAAGCCGGGTGTAAGAAGGATTTAATCATGTATCAAACGGCCTGAAAGTCGGGTGTAATGAGGATTTAATCATGTATCAAACGTCTAGAAAGTCGGGTGTAAGGAGGATTTAATCCTGTATCAAACGTCTAGAAAGTCGGGTGTAAGGAGGATTTAATCCTGTATCAAAAGTCTAGAAAGTCGGGTGTAAGGAGGATTTAATCATGTATCAAACGGCCTGAAAGTCGGGTGTAAGGAGGATTTAATCATGTATCAAACGGCCTGAAAGTCGGGTGGAAGGATGGTTTAATCCTGTATCAAACGTCTAGAAAGTCGAGTGGAAGGAGGATTTAATCATGTATCAAACGTCTAGAAAGTCGGGTGGAAGGAGGATTTAATCATGTATCAAACGGCCTGAAAGTCGGGTGGAAGGAGGATTTAATCCTGTATCAAACGTCTAGAAAGTCGGGTGTAAGGAGGATTTAATCATGTATCAAACGGCCTGAAAGTCGGGTGGAAGGATGGTTTAATCCTGTATCAAACGTCTAGAAAGTCTGGTGGAAGGATGGTTTAATCCTATATTAAACGTCTAGAAAGTCGGGTGGAAGGAGGGTTTAATCTTGTATCAAACGTCTAGAAATTCGGGTGGAAGGAGGGTTTAATCCTGTATCAAACGTCTAGAAAGTCGGGTGGAAGGAGGGTTTAATCCTATATCAAACGTCTAGAAAGTCGGGTGGAAGGAGGATTTAATTCTGTATCAAACGTCTAGAAAGTCAGATGGAATGAGGATTTAATCCTGTATCAAACGTCTAGAAAGTCTGGTGGAAGGATGGTTTAATCCTATATCAAACGTCTAGAAAGTCGGGTGGAAGGAGGATTTA
>NW_013684800.1:0-504 GCF_000517525.1 Limulus polyphemus | reverse complement strand
AAGTCTGGTGGAAGAAGGATTTAATCATGTATTAAACGTCTAGAAAGTCGGGTGGAAGGATGGTTTAATCCTGTATCAAACGTCTAGAAAGTCGGGTGGAAGGAGGATTTAATCATGTATCAAACGTCTAGAAAGTCTGGTGGAAGAAGGATTTAATCATGTATTAAACGTCTAGAAAGTCGGGTGGAAGGATGGTTTAATCCTGTATCAAACGTCTAGAAAGTCGGGTGTAAGGAGGATTTAATCATGTATCAAACGGCCTGAAAGTCGGGTGGAAGGATGGTTTAATCCTGTATCAAACGTCTAGAAAGTCGGGTGGAAGGAGGTTTAATCCCCTATCAAACGTCTAGAAGGTCGGGTGTAAGGAGGGTTTAATCCTGTATCAAATGTCTAGAAAGTCGGATGTAAGGAGGGTTTAATCCTGTATCAAACGTCTACAATGTCGGGTGGAAGGAGGATTTAATCCTGTATCAAACGTTTAGAAAGTTCAGTGGAAGGATGATT
>NW_013684799.1:0-1608 GCF_000517525.1 Limulus polyphemus | reverse complement strand
TTAGCAGCAAGTATTTAAAGTATTTTTCTTACAAATCTCCACATTATTCGCTCAAACACAAAACTAAAGTAGAATGTGGAACCATGAAGTTTCTTAAACAAAACTTCGAACAAACTTTCTAAACAGTATATAATATCATATGTCTACCTAGGCTGTAATATTTCCAATTTTTTTACTTTTTGTAAAAGACATTTAAATCCCTTTCTTTCTTCATAAAATTTTGATCTTATTTATTACTAATTGTTTTAAATATCAAGTCACTTTTAACCTGTTTCATATTCATTAATATATTTCTTTGGATAGTTATTTTGCTGACTGAGGCTTTCATCATTTCTGGCTATTAACCATAAAAACAAAATTAAAAAAACTGAAGAAAGTTTATCAGTGACCTGGAATCTCACCTTCTAAAATGGAGTCTCCATTACTTTTATCATGATTCTTAGTCAAGACCAATTTATATCAAACAAATAGAGTTGTACGAGTTATTTGAATACAATAGGCTAAACATTAATCAATAAAAAAAGGATTTGTGTGATCCAAATATTTTGCCACTGCTTACCATACCAGCTAAGCCTAATGAAACTTCACTAAGCCAAATCCAATGTCTTGTCATGGAATATTTATGTAGATTTCAAACAAATACAAATTAACTTAAAAAAATTCCAAGGAACAAAAAATATATCCGAGATCTGTGAATGTTGTAAACTTTACACGAGGATCCTTAGTTGACATTTACAGGAGCTCTTGGTAGTTAATATGGTCCAACAAACCACAAATTACTGGTACAAGTACCTTATTAATACTATAAATTGACGTCCATATATTATAACATCTTATATCCAATTGTTTTTAATAGTTGGTTCCAGATATTTTCAAAGCTAATCTTCATTAGTAACTGTTCAGACAATATGCTATGTTTGTTTTAAAAGAAAGCCACACTGTGTTCACGATGGGGAATCAAATCCCAGATTTTAGTGTTGTAAATACATAAACTTTCTGCTGTCCCACATGTTGTGACATCATAAAAGATAAGACTCCACGTGGCTGTGCATATACAAAAGTTGTAACTTCTTTTTTTTTTCATTTTACAAAATGACAAAATATTAATTCAAAAATATGTTTCAGTAAAAACTGTTGAAATAGATAAATTTTGAAATATGTCATCAAGTATGCACTTGATGCCTTAAAGGTGCTCATTGATCATGATAGGGTTAATGGACAGGTTTCTAGAATGTTTTAAATAATCCAATGAAAATTTTGAAACTTCAAAACCCATATCATGAATTTGGGAGTTCAACTAGGACTAATGGTGATACATAGTTTTTACTACACTGCATGCTTTGACTTCTAGAACTAATGGTGATACATTGTTTTTACTACACTGCATGCTTTGACTTCTAGAACTAATGGTGATACATAGTTTTTACTACACTGCATGCTTTGACTTCCAGAACAAATGGTGATACATAGTTTTTACCACACTGCATGCATTGACTTCTAGGACTAATGGTGATACATAGTTTTTACTATATTGCATGCATTGACTTCTAGGACTAACAGTGATACATAGTTTTTACTATATTGCATGCATTGACTTCTAGGACTAAC
>NW_013684798.1:0-1609 GCF_000517525.1 Limulus polyphemus | reverse complement strand
TTTCTAATAAGGAAGGAAGGAGTCCATTGTTTCTAATAAGGAAGGAAGGAGTCCATTGTTTCTAATAAGGAAGGAAGGAGTCCATTGGAAACTCCTGTCTTTTTTTTTATTTTCTTAACTTCTCTACGCTAAAGTGGACTATAATATATATTGTAAATAAGTAAATAGTATATTAGAAACGGATGTTGATATTTTTCAGATGTTTTCAGTTTATTTAGAACATCCTAAAGTGTTGGATTTAAGTGATAAAAAATGAGCGTGTATTTTTGGAAATTGTAGTGGTAATAAATAGCTGTGGTTATGGACTCTATGAGGGAAAAATATTGTTATTGACACGTTGAATCCGTTCTTGGGTAACGTTATTAACGGGTAGAAACTAGTTTTTGTGTAACGTTGTTGAGAGGAGGCTTCAGTTCCCTGGGTCTTGTTATTGACAGGTGGTGAACAGTTCTCTGGTAGTTATATTGACAGGTGGTGAACAGTTGTCGGATGATTATTGACATTTTAGGCAGATTGTGTTATTAACGGACAACAGAAAGAATATAAAATTAAACATTCTTCGTTTGTTAGTTTTATCGTTAAAATTATTATCTCCATCAGATGGGGCAGTACAAACTGGTTACATCATGTAACATCTGTGTCATACTTGGAGAAGGTCATTTCTTACTTCTAAGAGTTATTTTAAAACATTACCAGAAACACAAGCTCAAGATTGTTTTTTTATCTAAGGAGTGGGACCATTTTCGCACCGTTGAAGTTCAGTCAACATATCAGTCAGATTCGTTAATTGTTGGTTAATGCATCCTTCTCATTTTATTATCTGACACGAGAAGGCGTCACTTGTTGAAATACATTTTTGACTTTTAATAAACTAAACTAATAGATATAAATCATTTTATTGTCACGATTCTTACAAAAGCCTGAGTTTAAAACAAAGTTATTCACAATAAGATGCATTAAATGTCGTATTGGTGAAACTATTCAGCTAAGATACCTGGCATTTTGGTGAAACTGACCAATCTTTTCTTCTTCAGGTTCACAGGTGTTTATTTTAATCACAAGGTAACTACAACTCTGTTTTTCTAGTAGTAACTGATAACACCAATAATGTTTTCTATTTTTATAATTCCTTGCGAGTTAGTTTTTGAGTCATCAGGCCAACAACAAACGAAGCAGTCCTGCATCACAACTCGGGTGATTTTTTTTTTTTTTGTAATCTCAAAAGATTCAAATGTTTAGATGGCAAACTTTCACATCTTATGAACTTGCTGGAAATATCGTAATATTTTGTCACGCATGTTTGTTGTTTATGTAAGTGATATTTTGTCACGCATGTTTGTTGTTTATGTATGTAATATTTTGTCATGTATGTTTGTTGTTTATGTATGTAATATTTTGTCATGTATAGTTGTTTATGTAAGTGATATTTTGTCATGTATAGTTGTTTATGTAAGTGATATTTTGTCATGTATAGTTGTTTATGTAAGTGATATTTTGTCATGTATAGTTGTTTATGTAAGTGATATTTTGTCATGTATAGTTGTTTATGTAAGTGATATTTTGTCATGTATAGTTGTTTATGTAAGTGATATTTTGTCATGTATAGTTG
>NW_013684797.1:0-1609 GCF_000517525.1 Limulus polyphemus | reverse complement strand
TACTAAACCTGCTGTCTAACAGATCTTTTATCAGATTAATATTATAAAAGTTCACTAAACCTGTTAATAGCAGATCTTTTAACAGAGGATATTATAAATGTTTATTTAACTTGCTGTCTAGCAGATTGTTTAACAGAAATTATTATGAAAGCATTATTTTTAATATTATTATTATTTTCTCTAAATCCAGTTCCTGTTATAGTTTTAATGTCATTACCCAAAATGAGAATAAAAACAAATTCTCTAACGTTATGGTATTCACTCAAACAATAGATGAAACTAATGTCTAAAGGTCTGAGCTTACAAGAATATGTCACGCAGGTTTAATTTATTTGTTCTTTGAATAACATAGTGCAATTAAAATAACTTAGTATTATAATAAGTAAACGAATAGTGCATAATACTTTTGTAACTTTGTTCTTACGTTGGGCTGGTTCTTTAAATTATTAGGTGAAAATATAGCCAATACCTGTCCACGTAACGAAACATTCAATTACATGTATATCTTAACTGACGTTTCTACAAGCTTGTACACTGTAGGCCTACGTTTACAAGTGACGTTCAAACGGAAATACCCCTTTAACTCTATTAACGTAAAAATATACTTACTTGTACAATTTCACAGCTGATCGATTAAGTCATCGAATAAACGCGATAACTAACACTAATCAAAATAATTTACTGAAACTTGCACTCTACCAAGAAAAAACAAAATGAGCTGATTCACTGCTAGGTTATGGCAACACACTAACTACAACTGACTCACTGCTTCACTAATTCTCATATTAATAATATACTCTGTCCCTCTATACTCCTCAAATTTAGTATATTCTTGACGTCATAGTTACAACATTTTAGGTCCACAAACTTAATTTATCTTAATGTCATATGCCCTTTAACTAACATCCGAATTAAAGTAAGAATTAAAAATATATCCCACAACAATATCTTAATCATAAAATGTAACTTACCTGATCAGTTGAAAATGTCACGTGTTTCGGATCCCCAGTTGAATCTTGTTGGGACATTATTTTTTTGATGCCGTGAAGACCAAAATAAATACTTGCATCTGTTCAAAAAAGAAAATAATATTAATATAACTTAAATTATTTTAAAACAACAAAATTTTCGACTCCAGAAAGCTAATGTAGTGGAATAAAATCCCTAACTGGTGGTGACACAAAGGGGATATTTAGGCCTAACAAGTATCATTCAAATCACATGATCTTTCTTCGCATTTCTCTCAATTAAGTCTTTATGAATTGCAAAACAGAACTTCGTTACAAGAGCACTGGAGGACTATCTTTCGTCAAACACAAATCACTGCCCATGATAGCGTTTATTCAATACCCAAACTTATAAGCTAAGCTGACATATGATAACCAGAACTATATCTTAAATGCTGTATATATCCAGTCAAGAAAAATATTCCAGTGACGTAAGATCCTTGCACTGGCGAATTAATGAGGCTTTTTTAGGCTTAAAGAGTGACTACAAGTTACAGTTGCATGCAGAAGTTTTTTGTTCTTCACATTCATCTTAAGTAATTTGTACAAACTTCGAATTAGAAGCAGGAAATGTCTTTTTTGCGTATTTCTGTCTTGAAAAA
>NW_013684796.1:1686-3296 GCF_000517525.1 Limulus polyphemus | reverse complement strand
AAACCTTCATTAAAAAATTCAAAAAGATTCGTCTAAATGGGACAAAGTACTGGTACAAAATGCAAAACCTGCCATAACTTTTTTAAAACGCATATTAGGAAGGTGAAACTTCGCATGATACTGTGGAACGAACTTCTGAATATACAAATCAAATTTGGTTAAGATCCGTCAATCTAGAACCCTCTGATAGCAAGAAATCTATAACAGAGCAATATCAAAAAGCTTCACTGCAGTACACATACTATTTCAGAAAGTCAATAAAGTAGTAACACAATGGACCACAAAAGTCACAAAAATGATAATATGAAGCTAGAATTTCGTCTGTAAATACGCAAGTACGCAACAAACGTTCCAAGAAAAATTCGAGAAGATTCGTCCAAAATGAACGAAGTACTGGTACAAAATGCAAAACCTGCCATAACTTCCTTAAAACGCATAGTAGGAAGGTGAAACTTTGCACGATACTGTGGAACGAACTAGTGAATATACGTAGCAAATTTGGTTAAGATCCGTCAATCTAGAACCCTCTGATGGAAAGAAATCTATAACAGCGCATTATCAAAAAGCTTCACTGCAGTACAATACTCTTTCAGAAAAACCAATAGAGTAGTAACAAAATGGATTAGAAAAGTCGCAAAAATGATAATACAAAACTAGAATTTTGCATGTAAATACGCTTGTACGCAACGAACGTTCATAACAAAATTCGAGAAGATTCGTCCAAAAGGAACGAAGTACTGGTACAAAACGAAAAACCTTCCATAACTCCCTTAAAACGAATAGTAGGAAGGTGAAACTCTGCATGAAACTGCGTAACGATAAAGTGTACCTACATACCAAATTTGGCGAAGAACCATCAATTCAGGACCCTCTGGTAACAACAAATCGAGAAACAATCGTTAACAAAAAGCTTCACTGCAGTACACGTACGTTTTAATGGAAGCCAATAAAAGAGTAACATAAAACGACCACAAAATTCGAAAAACTAAAACTAGAAGTCTAGAGTTTTGTATGTAATTTCGCAAGGTTGACGTGAACCTTCATTAAAAAATTCAAAAAGATTCGTCTAAATGGGACAAAGTACTGGTACAAAATGCAAAACCTGCCATAACTTCCTTAAAACGCATAGTAGGAAGGTGAAGCTTCGCATGATACTGTGGAACGAAGTATTGAATATACAAACTAAATTTTGTCAAGATCCGTCAATCTAGAACCCTCTGATAGCAAGAAATCTATAACAGAGCAATATCAAAAAGCTTCACTGCAGTACACATACTCTTTCAGAAAGCCAATAGAGTAGTAACAAAATGGACCAGAAAAGTCGCAGAAATGATAATACAAAACTAGAATTTTGCATGTAAATACTATTGTACGCAACGAACGTTCATAACAAAATTCGAGGAGATTTGTCCAAATGGAACGAAGTACTTGTACAAAACGCAAAACCTTCCATAACTCCCTTAAAACGAATAGTAGGAAGGTGAAACTGTGCATGTAACGGCGCAACGATAAAATGTACTTACATACCAAATTTGGTGTAGAACCATCAGATCAGGACCCTCTTCTAAAAAGAAATCAAAAAGCAATCGGTAACAAAAAGCTTCACTGCA
>NW_013684796.1:0-756 GCF_000517525.1 Limulus polyphemus | reverse complement strand
GCGAAGAACCATCAATTCAGGACCCTCTGGTAACAACAAATCGAGAAACAATCGTTAACAAAAAGCTTCACTGCAGTACACATACGTTTTAATGGAAGACCAATAAAAGAGTAACATAAAACGACCACAAAATTCGAAAAACTAAAACTAGAAGTCTAGAGTTTTGTATGTTATTTCGCAAGGTTGACGTGAACCTTCATTAAAAAATTCAAAAAGATTCGTCTAAATGGGACAAAGTACTGGTACAAAATGCAAAACCTGCCATAACTTCCTTAAAACGCAAAGTAGGAAGGTGAAACTTCGCATGATACTGTGGAACGAACTATTGAATTTACCAACTAAATTTTGTCAAGATCCGTCAATCTAGAACCCTCTTAATAGCAAGAAATCTATAACAGCGCAATATCAAAAAGCTTCACTGCAGTACACATACTCTTTCAGAAAGCCAATAGAGTAGTAACAAAATGGACCAGAAAAGTCGCAGAAATGATAATACTAAACTAGAATTTTGCATGTAAATACGCAAGTACGCAACGAACGTTCATAACAAAAAATTCGAGAAGATTCCTCCAAAATGAACGAAGTACTGGTACAAAACGAAAAACCTGCCATAACTCCCTTAAAACGCATTGTAGGAAGGTGAAACTTCGCATGATACTGTGGAACGAACTAGTGAATATACAAATAAAATTTTGTTAAGATCCGTCAATCTAGAACCCACTGATAGCAAGAAATCTATAACAGAGCAATATATAA
>NW_013684795.1:0-1610 GCF_000517525.1 Limulus polyphemus | reverse complement strand
GTTGTCCTTTTCAGACAAAGTAGGCAGCTCTGATGTACTCTTCAAGTGATGATGTGCTGTTCAGACAAAGTAGGCAACTTTGATGTACTTTTCAAACTAAGATGTCCTGTTCATAGAATGTAGGTATCTATGATGTATTTTTAAAGTTATGATGTCCTGTTCAGACAAAGTAGGCAGCTCTGATGTACTCTTCAAGTAATGATGTCCTGTTCAGACAAAGTAAGCATCTATGATGTATTCTTTAAGCTATGATGTCTAAGCTGTCTAATTCAGTTATAAAATATTATTGGAAACCTTATTGTGTTATTGTGAACAGGAAACAAATAATTACACTACAGACTATTAAGTTCCACTTAAGCCTTATAAGCCAGAATCATTTACATGAGGATTTGTTTGTATGTAGTTAAATCACTTCTATCAACTACAATAAAATTAATGATAAAATACAGCTAACAGTGTTTTTCATGTATGACAAAAGCATAATTTACAAAGAATAATTTTCAGTTGTGTAGCTTTGTAACGAAACAGCGCCTAAATCTACAAAATTGTTTTACCTATTATAATGTATGATGAAACGAAGTAAACATCGTATGCTGCGAAGAGTACTGTTAAGTTAGTTGTTAAAGGATGTTATTGAGTTTCATGGTGCTTGCTTGAATGAAGATTTCTTACCGTGACTAACACCAGAGTTTCATGGTGCTTGCTTGAATGAAGATTTCTTACCGTGACTAACAGCAGGGTTTCATAGTACTTGAATGAAGATTTCTTACCTTGACTAACACCGGAGTATCATGGTGCTTGAATGAAGATTTCTTACCTTGACTAACAGCCAGAGTTTCATGGTGCTTGAATGAAGATTTCTTACCTTGACTAACACCAGAGTTTCATGGTGCTTGAATGAAGATTTCTTACCTTGACTAACACCAGAGTTTCATGGTGCTTGAATGAAGATTTCTTACCTTGACTAACACCAGAATATCATGGTGCTTGAATGAAGACGTACAGAAGCCAAAAGCTTTGAAACTAGAGTGGTAACAGATTTTCTGCGAAATAAAAAAAATGTTTGTAAATGTTTTATTGGTAGGATAGAGCAAAGAAAGCTTGACATATTTCTGTCAATTTTGACATACATATAATTGCATATTTGTTGTTTTGCACAAAGCTACACAATGCACCAACTGCGTTCTGCCCACTGCTACTTATTCTTAACAACCATTTATAAAAACGGTTGATATCCCAAACTAAATGATCCTGCTTTTAACAGACGCAAACACGTTTAAACTTTTTCTTATTTCATGGATAATATTTGATGACATTTGTAATAAACTTTTCCACAAATTATTAACCTTGAAAATTGAAATAAATACTAAACTTGCAAGTCTTTCTATAAACTCATTGACTATTGAAACAAGTTACTATCTTGCTAAATAATGCTTAAAAAATACTAGTGACAAATTATTACTTATTACTGATTCTAAGTAATTTATAATTCTCTTTTTA
Organism: Limulus polyphemus; assembly: GCF_000517525.1. Taxonomy (NCBI): domain Eukaryota; kingdom Metazoa; phylum Arthropoda; class Merostomata; order Xiphosura; family Limulidae; genus Limulus; species Limulus polyphemus. The sequence continues at coordinate 110 of NW_013684795.1, read as the reverse complement.
TGAACACTCAACCTACACCCTAAAATAAAATAATTAAACTTCTATACTGAGTTCATTTATCTTAAGTTAGTATGTTACTTCTCACTCATCCTACCAATTTTCAGTATACC
>NW_013684794.1:0-1610 GCF_000517525.1 Limulus polyphemus | reverse complement strand
ATACTGGTGTGTCAGTCTTCCCTGGTCTGTGTTTTACACCCACATACTGGTGTGTCAGTCTTCCCTGGCCGATGTTTTACACCCACATACTGGTGTGTCAGTCTTCCCTGGCCGATATTTCATACCCTTATATGGATGTTCCAATCTTCCCTGGCCGATGATTTACACCCTCGTACTGGTGTGTCAGTCTTCCCTGGCCGATATTTCACACCCTTATATGGATGACCCAATCTTTCCTGGTCGATAATGTTCAATATGTTATATACAGTTCTTCCCTGGTCGATAATGTACAATACGTTATATACAGTTCTTCCCTGGTCGATAATGTTCAATACGTTATATACAGTTCTTCCCTAGCCGATAATGTTCAATATGTTATATACAGTTCTTCCCTGGTCGATAATGTTCAATATGTTATATACAGTTCTTCCCTAGCCGATAATGTTCAATATGTTATATACAGTTCTTCCCTGGCCGATAATGTTCAATATGTTATATACAGTTCTTCCCTGGTCGATAATGTTCAATATGTTATATACAGTTGTTCTCTGGGCGATAATGTTCAATATGTTATATACAGTTCTTCCCTGGTCGATAATGTACAATATGTTATGTACAGTTCTTCCCTGGTCGATAATGTTCAATATGTTATGTACAGTTCTTCCCTGGTCGATAATGTTCAATATGTTATATACAGTTCTTCCCTAGCCGATAATGTTCAATATGTTATATACAGTCGTCTTCGAAACGAGTACATTTTTCTCATATTCGCCGTTTCATCATACTAATATCTTTCCTCACGAAACGTTAAAGATTCGAACTACCAACAATTCGTCCGTCAAATTAAATATGTGGCAACAGAGTGAATTAGGCTCCATAATTATAAACATGGCCAGCTATTCACTTTCTGTCACACATTTTATGATAATCAAACCAGGAATAGCCTGATCTGTTTGTAGATCGTTTTTCGCTTCATATTCTTCATCTTTTGTATATATTTTCTTCTCTAGTCCACTGGTTAGCAAATAAACTTTGAGTAATATTCTGTGTACTTGTCAATCAAAAGAGTGGTTTTTTTTCTGTGTATTCGCTAACAGTGTAGTTTTGAAGTGGGTTCTTCAGTTTTTGAGTAAAAAAAAAGAATTCTGCTTGATTTATTTCGTCAAACTTTACATCTGGATATTTCTCGAACAGAATCTGAAACTCTTAATTTGGGATGGAGAAACGCATCAATAAAAGGTGGTTATAAAAAAAAACAGTATTAACGTGGAATATGTTTAAACTTCTGGCAAGTTCAACAAACGTCAGGATTAAGCCTTTGATTTCTCATGTTTCGACCTATTATATTCTGTTATTGGAGCACAAAAACTTGTATCAGGATTGTACCGAAAAGGCCCGGATGGGATGAAAGTCTGGACGCTCAATTTGAAATTAGAACAATCTGGATTACGCAACGTTTATATCACAGAAAAACGTGTAAAATACGAGTGTTGCAAGCTGTTGAGTTAGGTCTATTAATATCAGAATCAACAACTTGTAACGACATTTTCAAACTTTCGATAACTTTGAACCAACAGTTGTTGTTGAAAATGACCGTATGTGTGTTTCTG
>NW_013684793.1:0-1610 GCF_000517525.1 Limulus polyphemus | reverse complement strand
GCTCTGTACAGCTCCACCTTAATGTGTTCGTTAAGCTACGTCATGTTTAACAAACTTCACAATTTCTCTTTAGTGTGTTCGTTAAGTTACAAATGATGTATGATTGGTTAGAGAGTCGCTCTGTACGCCTCCAAGTTAGTGCATTTGTTAAGCCACTAAGACAGGAGCAGCTGACCACTGCTGGCCATTTCTTTTCTTTTCTTTTTTGTATCATTTGGTTGAATAGCTTCTTACACTAAGAAACATTTCTAGTCAGATATTTTATGTACATCACTAGTGGTGTAATATTTCAACTCAAGGCTGTTTACTGTGTAAAACGTTTTTAGTCAGAACTCTAACGTAAATTTAAATAGTGTTAATCTGTTACCACACGCTAGTAAACAGTGTCAATCTCTTACCACATGCTGATAAACAATGTAGATAACTGAGTTTGTATTCAACCCAATACATATTTTATTTCTTTCATTCGAGTTTCTATTACAGAATTTTATTTCGTGTGAATGTGAACGCATTTAAGCTTAGAAGCCCGATAAAATATCACTAGCTTGACTTGAAATATTACATTAATAGGGATTTACAGTTCAGACTAGGAACGTTTTACGCTGTAAACAGCCTTGAGTTGAAATATTACATCACTAGGGATCCACAGCTCTTACTAGAATTATTTCACACTGTAAACAACCTGAAGTTGAAATATTACATCACTAAGGATTTACAGTTCTGACTAGAAGCAATTTACACTGTAAACAACTTTTAGTTGAAATATTATATCGTTATATAGACTTACAGTTCTGACTAGATATATTTCACACTATAAACAGCCTTGAGTTGAAATATTACTTCATTATGGATTTACAGTTCTGACTAGAAACGTTTTACACTGTAAACAGCCTTGAGTTAAAATATTACATCACTAGGGATTTACGTTAGAGTTCTGACTAAAAACGTTTTACACTGTAAACAGCCTTGAGTTAAAATATTACATCACTAGGGTCAGCATGTTGCAAGAGGTTGACACTGTTTATTAGAGTGTGGTAACAGATTAACACTGTTTATCAGCATGTGGTAAGATATTAACACTGTTTATCAGCGTGTGGTAACAGATTAACATTATTTATCAGCATGTGGCAAGAGGTTGACACTGTTTATTAGAATGTGGCAAGAGATGAACACTGTTTATCAGCATGTGGTAAGATATTAACACTGTTTATCAGCGTGTGGTAACAGATTAACACTTCGTAGAAAATGCTTTTTTTCAAAAAGTCCATTTTTGGAAGGTTTGCTTTTTATGACTTAGTAGTAATTTTTTTTTTACAGAAGGTTTAATTTTGTAAGATTTACGCTTTATGACTTAGTAGTAAATGCTTTTTTACAGAAAGTCTATTTTGGAAGGTTTACGCTTCCAAATTTAGTAGTATTGCTTTTTTACAGAAAGTTCATTTTGTAGGGTTCACACCTTACGATTTAGTAATTTTTTTTTCAGAAAGTCCATTTTTGGAAGATTTACGCTTTACGACTTAGTAGTATTGCTTTTCTACAGAAAGTCTATTTTGGAAAGGTTTACACTTTACTATTTAGTATTAATGCTTTTCTACAGAAAGTACAATTAT
>NW_013684792.1:0-1610 GCF_000517525.1 Limulus polyphemus | reverse complement strand
CCACCTATTACATATTAACAAACGTTAAAGTTCATCATTATGTAGTATCATCCACCTATTACATGTTAACAAATATCAAAGGTTGTTATTCTGTAGTCTAATTTATATAGAAGTAGTTTAAAAATGTAACTTTTTTGTGTAAATACAAATATAAACCACGTTTTTCAACCAGATATTAACACAAAGACTAGAAACTAATTTAACACTTTTACGGTATTTTTCAGTCCTCTCCAGCCTTATCATTAAAGTGTCAAATTAGTTTCCTTATCTTTGTGTTAACATCTGGTTCTAAAAACGAGTCTTATTTGTTACGTTAATTTAACATACACGGTATTGTGTCTATTTAACAAAATGTAAAAGTATCTTTTTTGTTTCGAGCCTTTCTCTAATGCTTGGGAGTAAAGGTTCTTATTTGTTGCAGATGGCAGAGATACCGGAAACTTTGGAAAACATCCAACATCAGTTTCTGCTCTTTCGATTAATCCCAGAGGATCAATAGGTTGATTGGTGGAATTATTCCACGATCAATAGATCTGCTGATCGTATACGAATAATCCTTGCCTTCTTCCTTAATTAGTAAATAGTCGTTCTGGATTTTGAACGTTGTTTAACATGATAGTGGAAGCTTATAAAATTCAAAGCCGTAAGAACTCTTCTGCTCAATATATAAATCGCTTACTTGTTCTTAAACGTTTTATTTTATTCTCGTGTTTATCTAATCTTGGTATTCGTTATGTTCACATCAGTAATGGAGACCAACTCACTTGGCACTGCGTGGTAGAATTGGTCAATCACATTGTTGGCCCAGTTCTTGATCGTTGAAATTGAACATTCAATATGGCCACCATGACAGCGACGTAGATAGTCGTTTGTTACGACCGCAACAATGTTTTACTTTTTTTTACATCTGTAACAATGTTTTATTCGTATCTTCTGTAGACTTGTATTTTAAAAACTCGTCATAGAAACATGTCAAAGAGAAAACGAATATTAGAAACGAAATTTATTAGAATAAGAACGAAACTCCTTGTAGGCTGTTCACTTTTATTGTTTTTATAAACATCGTGATGTTTGGGTCATACAACCTTGTATCACTTTGTTCATTTTTTGTGTTAATCAAATAGCTGTACCTGTTAGTACGGTACCGTACTCTTATACGAACTCACTGATGAACATACTGTATGTATTTCAAAAATAATTCCCAAAGACCAAACAATTTAATTTTCATTTAAACTTAAAGAGGGCAAAGAAGGTGAAATGCTACAATGGTTTAATCATTGTAATATCTCGACCAATTTTCAAAAGGGCCTTTAATAATCCAGGATTTGTTTTGCATCCTCCCCCTTCCCCGTTAGAAATGGTTCTGTGTTTGTCATGTTTATAAGTTAGGCATGACCTTGGTCTTTTAGAAGATGCACGTTGTGGTGCTTGGTCATAGGTCATAGGCAGGTATCGAGGTGCAAACCTTTTTTGTTTTACACATACTCCACAAGAATGGTGTCTGTCAATAGCAACAAGAGGAGACACAGGGATCAATTACACATACTCCACAAGAATGATGTCTGTCAATAGCAACAAGAGGAGACACAGGGATCAATTACACATACTCC
>NW_013684791.1:0-1610 GCF_000517525.1 Limulus polyphemus | reverse complement strand
GGCAAAATATTAAACAATTCAGATACAATAAATAAATACAGTTAAACCACTGTATCAACAATGGCAAAATGTTAAATAATTAATAAATACAGTTAAACCACTGTATCAACAATGGGAAAATGTTAAACAATTCAGATACAATTAATAAATACAGTTAAACCACTGTATCAACAATGGCAAAATATTAAACAATTCAGATACAATTAATAAATACAGTTAAACCACTGTATCAACAATGGCAAAATGTTAAATAATTAATAAATACAGTTAAACCACTGTATCAACAATGGCAAAATGTTAAATAATTAATAAATACAGTTAAAACACTGTATCAACAATGGCAAAATATTAAACAATTCAGATACAATTAATAAATACAGTTAAACCACTGTATCAACAATGGCAAAATGTTAAACAATTAATAAATACAGTTAAACCACTGTATCAACAATGGCAAAATATTAAACAATTCAGATACAATTAATAAATACAGTTAAACCACTGTATCAACAATGGCAAAATATTAAACAATTAATAAATACAGTTAAACCACTGTATCAACAATGGCAAAATGTTAAACAGTTCAGATACAATTAATAAATACAGTTAAACCACTGTATCAACAATGGCAAAATAATTAAACAACTGAGACAGAAAAAGAAAGCGGCGATAGAAATAAGGTGCAAATAATCCCGAGAGAAACGAAAAAGATAACTACCAAATATTCATTACAAAATCGAAGAACATAAGCAGAAAAACAACTATTAGAAATAACCACGTGTTACATTAAAACCGCAATAAAAGCAACTAAACCAGGTTAACAACGAATTTTGACAGTCACGTGACTAGAAATAATTTTAAATATCTTCTGTGAACCTGCCAAATCTAGAGCATTCATCTAAACGTGAAGAATCATTACAAAAAAATTGGCTTAATTAAATCATCTCCTTGAAACTTCAATTATTTCAGAAATATAGCCATGTGTATGGAAGGGACACGCTTTTAGATGGGAGCATTTATTTTTTTATCCAACCTCAGTAGTGAAATTTTGGGAATATGTATTTATTTTATTGTTTTTCAAGTCCAAAGAGCTCTGTTATGATATATATATTCATTATTTTCTGATAGTAAAAATCACGACCGAGAGATATCTAGCTCCTCCTGGTGTTATAAATAATAAACTAGGACATATCTTACCATAAATATGACGTATTATGTGTGTGTGTGTGTGTGTTAGCATCGATCATACAGAGATGGCTGGCTCGTGATTTTTTTATGGCAACTGGAAATTGTCCAAGATGTAGATGGACTATTTTGTTTTAAGATTTTTGTTTGAGAAGGGGGTATATAAAAGATACCCTGAATTAGGGCACATTTCCACTTTTTTTAAATACACTTTTGTCTCTGAATTTAAAAACACAAGTACTTAATCAGTTAAATGAGTCAATTATTACCTTCCACAAATTAAGATACGCAATTAGCATCTAATGAGGTCTTTAGGAATTTAGTAACAAAAGAATGAAGGGGGATCGTTATTTAGTAATAAAATAAAGAAGGGGGTCGTTATTTAGAAACAAAAGAAAGAAGGGGATCGTTATTTAGTAACAAAA
>NW_013684790.1:0-1610 GCF_000517525.1 Limulus polyphemus | reverse complement strand
ATACATATATATATATGTACATACATATATATATACATACACACATATATATATATACATACACACACACATATATATATATACATACATATATATATTATTTTAAGAAAGTGTAATTTATGAGATATAGATAAATTACACACATATAGCACGCAGATTAAGAAAAACAGATCACGCAACACAATAAACTGAGTCTTTTTTTTTCACAGTAGCCAGCCTTTTCTTATTTTCCAACTGATTCCAGAAAAAGGTTCGAAAATGCTCGGGTTATCTATTTCTTGTTCTGTCTTTTTTTCCCCCACTGATTTTATCACTGGATATTTTATTGTTGGAGTAGAAGGGAATTAATAGGTGGGGAAGCAACTGAACTTCTTTGGTTATAAGTAAAATAAAAAATTTAGAGGCTGGCCTACTTACTATAATTTAAGTGAAATAGTTATGGTGTAGGTAGTTACTCTTAACAACGAACCAATTGATCATTTCACTAATAGTTATAAAATACTTGTTTCATAGAAATGATATTATTTAGATTAAATATTTACGAATATGAAATTTAGTAAAATTTGATTTTTTTAGTGTACAATTTTTGGAATATAAAATTAAATTATATTTTTTATTCAATTTCTTGCAACAAATACAGGAAACCAGTTCTTGGTCTTGGAATTATATTTGTCCTTGTAATGGGCTCAGTAATGTCATCTATATTCCTAACCTGGTACTATCAGTTCCCTCCTACACTCTTATGGTCAGTAATTCATAAAAGGTAAGATTTATATTTTTATTCATACCCCCTCCCCTTTATTTACATCGTATTCATTTACTATCATAACACATTATTTTCTAAGACTCGAAATTTCCATCTAGTTGCAATTTTTTTAAAAGCTAGTTCGTCTGATTATCAATGTAATCCGATTTTGAACAACAGATTTTTTTTAATCTGAAAAAAAGTCACTAAGTAATTTTTCGTTCTAAATCTTTAGGTTTACTCTTAGTAAATACCTTACTCTGATCGAAATTTATTAATAATTAGTTAAACTTTAAATTTAAAATATTAGGAAGCAGAAAGTTACATTGTACTTATCTAACTTATAAACAAATATTAAAACCGAGAGATAAGTTATACTTTGCAGTTCTTGTGGTGCTATGCGCGAACTTCTGAAACATAAAAAACAAACAACACAAACAGTTACTTAATTTGAGAAATTCGTAATTTTTATGATTAACATTAATATTTTATATCCGTCAAGGTACTGTTGTAATTCGCAATAAGTAACTGAGCTTTACAGTTAAGCTCTAAGTAAAGCTAACGAATTACATGAAATTTCCAATATTATCTTATATCTTGTTGTTCATTATTCGTTACTGAATTTCACATATTTGTCAAGGGTTTCAGATAAACTCAAATTTTAACCATTCCATTTTTTTTAACCACCAGAGAAGTGTGGGACATGCTGTCGAAATTATATTACCAGCCTCATCACCACCTGTCAACTTACTTTGTAGGTCTCGTGGCTGGATACATTCAAGTTAGAAAGAAACATCTCAACCTCTCTTTGGTAATGTTTTACATTGCTATTGTTTTCAAGAATTATTGCATTAGAGTCTAAAAA
>NW_013684789.1:0-1610 GCF_000517525.1 Limulus polyphemus | reverse complement strand
TGATGTGGTGTTATCAGTACAAATGTGTTTTAAATAATGATGTGGTGGTATCATTACAAAACAAACATGTTTTAAATAACAATATGGTGGTATCATTACAAACATGTTTTAAATAATGATGTGGTGGTATCAGTACAAATGTGTCTTAAATAATGATGTGGTGACATTATTACAAACATGTTTTAAATAACGATGTGGTGGTATCAGTACAAATATGTTTTAAATAATGATGTGGTGGTATCATTACAAACATGTTTTAAATAACAATATGGTGGTATCATTACAAACATGTTTTAAATAATGATGTGGTGTTATCATTACAAACATGTTTTGAATAATGATGTGGTGACATCATTACAAACATGTTTTAAATAATGATGTGGTGACATCATTACAAACAAGCCTGTTTTTTACTCGTAGACTTGGAGTATCACATCAAATCATTCTTGTACTAAGGATAAGTATACTTGACCTGTCCCTGACCCAGAGAGATTGTCTGGATCCGACTGCCCGAGAAACCTATATCCTCTCCAAACTTTAGCAATGCAGCCATTGGATCAGCTCCAGCAGATAAAATGAATATTAGAGGAGAACAGCAGTGGGAGTCAGCGTAGGATCCTGCTAGGTCAAAGGATGGAGGCTCCAGGTAAGATGAGCCCAGATTTTTCTCTACAAATCTCTAAATATAAAGTTAAGAAATAATCAAGAAAACTAAAGGCTAGACAATAAGGAGAGTGTAGTACGTCCTGTTGTAATATATCCGTATCACATAAGAAATAACATTTCTTCAATCAAACGGTTTTAAAAAAGTATTATCTATGGAACGTATTCTGTCATGGACTTATTTCACATTTAAATATTTTAGTTGATATAATTTAGAAGCAGCTTCAAATATACTTTGCTCTTAACTTCTATATCATGACATACTTATATTTGGTTGTAGTACAGTATCTGCAAAGTATTGTGGCATTCTGTTGGAGGGAACTTAAAATAGGATTCACAAAAGTGAACTAACTTTAGATATGTATGACATTTTCATAACTGTTTAATAAAAAAAATATAAGTGTAGTAAATACTTTGAAATCCACTTTAAAAAAATATTTATAAAAATAACAGATGATAAAACATGTTTGTAACGATACCACCATATTGTTATTTAAAACATGTTTGTTTTGTAATGATACCACCACATCATTATTTAAAACACATTTGTAATGATAACACCACATCGTTATTTAAAACATGTTTGTAATAATGTCACCACATCATTATTTAAAACATGTTTGTAATGATACCACTACATCGTTATTTAAAACGTGTTCTGATGTGTCACTCATCCTCTGTATGAGTGAAAAGCATGTTTTGATGTGACACTCCTGCTCTGTATGAGTGAAAAGCATGTTTAGATGTGACACTCCTGATCCATAGAGTGAAAGCAGGCATTTTTGATGTGACACTCCTGCTCTGTATGAGTGAAAACAGACATGTTTTGATGTAACACTCCTGCTCTGTATGAGTGAAAACAGACATGTTCTGATGTGTCACTCATCCTCTGTATGAGTGAAAACAGACATGTTTTGATGTGACACTCCAAGTCTACGAGTAAAAAC
>NW_013684788.1:0-1610 GCF_000517525.1 Limulus polyphemus | reverse complement strand
TTTATTAACATTACATAATATACATTGTATAGGTCCTTACGTTTATTAACATTACATAATATACATTGTATAGGTTCTTACGTTTATTAACATTACATAATATACATTGTATAGGTTTTACGTTTATTAACATTACATAATATACATTGTATAGGTCCCTATAGGTCCTTACGTTTATTAACATTGCATAATATACATTGTATAGGTCCTTACGTTTATTAACATTGCATAATATACATTGTATAAGTCTTTACGTTTATTAACATTACATAATATACATTGTATAGGTCCTTACGTTGCAAATACTGGTTGTCATCGTGTATATTTTTAAATAAATATTCCGACTGTCGCTAAGACGGTGAAAAGTTTTGTTATTAACCCTAGTTCTTACCTGTAAGTAAGTTATCAAACTTGAAATACATTTGAAGACATCTACATGACGGTGAAGATTTCCGAAGTCTTCCCTATCTGGTGATCAGCGGTAAGCTAGAATAACACCAAAAAGTTGGGATTTCGTAGCTGTAGTGAACACGGTGCAATTTGCCCTTTGCACAACTTTGCGATTAAGACTAGAAACGAAACAACTGTGATGTAGTGGTCGAAGGTATTAACTTGAAATCTTCAATCGTGAAAAATAACGTATTTCAATTCAGTATTTTCAAGAATAATTTGCCTTTTTTTTATTCATACCTAAAAATAAGATCAGATTTGGGATTTAAGTTTTGTTGAGGTATCTTATAAGTAATAAAACAATGTAAAGTTAAAAGTACAGCACAAAGTTTAGTTTTTAAAGTTAGCAACTATTGATTTAAACAGGCAGAATTTACTGACATGATTAAGGTAAAAGCTTATGAATAAATTATAGTGAAGAATGGTATTAAAATTCATTGTTTATTATAACAAATAAATAGAAGTCTGGTCGACAGCCGGATGCATTTATTAAAATGCTTTTATAAAAACAGTCAAATTGAATGGATCTAATCCTAATGTTCTACTGTTTGTTTTTGTATAGTATTCAGTCAACAGTTAGAAGGTTTTACTGTTTGTTTTTGTATTGTATTCAGTCAATATTTAGACGGTTCTACTATTTGTTTTTATATAGTATTCAATCAACAGTTAGAAGGTTCCACTACTTGTTTTTGTATAGTATTCAGTCAATATTTAGAAGGTTCTACTGTTTGTTTTTGTATTGTATTCAGTCAACAGTTAGAAGGTTTTACTGTTTGTTTTTGTATTGTATTCAGTCAATATTTAGAAGGTTCTACTGTTTGTTTTTGTATAGTATTCAGCCAACATTTAGAAGGTTCTACTACTTGTTTTTATATAGTATTCAGCCAACATTTAGAAGGTTCTACTGTTTGTTTTTGTATTGTATTCAGTCAATATTTAGAAGGTTCTACTGTTTGTTTTTATATTGTATTCAGCCAACATTTAGAAGGTTCTACTACTTGTTTTTGTATAGTATTCAGCCAACATTTAGAAGGTTCTACTACTTGTTTTTGTATACTATTCAGTCAACAGTTAGAAGGTTTTACTGTTTGTTTTTGTATAGTATTCAGTCAACATTTAGTAGGTTCTAGTGTTTTATTTGTATAGTATTCAGCCAATAT
>NW_013684787.1:0-1610 GCF_000517525.1 Limulus polyphemus | reverse complement strand
AAAACAAACAAACATTCTAGTGCATATCTATAAACTTACCGAAATCCTGTTTATCATTTGGGTCATCTAGTTCGCTGTCTTACATTTGGTTGTTCAAAAATCTTGGGTTCTTTTTTCAAGACAAATCAAATTGATTTATTATCCACCATCCACAGTTGTGAAAACAAACAATCACCTTGAACGATAACGATATTTCTTTAGGCATCCTTACTTCTGAGATCCATTTTGGGGGCTGCGTTTGGCTATTTGATTCACCAAGACATGCCAACACTGACACACATGCTCTCGTGCATAAGCAGTACCAGGTAAGAAGTTTCAAAGGGTTAAAATGGATTATCTGAGGAACTAGCAGCTTTTCCTCTACTGTATTAGTTCAAAATTAGGAGCACCTATCTACAGATAGCCCCTTATGTAGCTTAATTTTACTGAATTTTAATTATTGACCTCTTTAGATTACACTGCAGAACGTTCTTCTTTCTAGTCCTTTTTATTACAATTTGAAATGATGGCAAAACTAAATCTTTTGGATAAAAACTGTGAATTTAAGCGTTCAAACAAACTTAACATTATACCAGTATCACACGGTATTCCAAGCTACGTAACTCCACCTACAATTGTACTATTAATGAATAAAATATAAGATATTCGTGATTATAATAGAATTCAAAGAGTCAAATGATTCAATACATGTAACAGCACCCACCGCCAACTGGTGAGTTATGATTGTAGGACCGAAAAGGAGGGATCTTACCAATAATTGTATAGCACATCCACTGCCCCAAAGTGAAGAGAGTTTTTTTGTGGCACAATAAATTTTCGAGTTCACATTCCTGTCATGCAAACCACTAGGCCACGCCTGGCCCTGAGCAGTGTTTTATGCTAATGATAGTAATAAAAATTAAATAACTATTTGTTAATAGAAATATAGTTAAAGAGTCAATCTTAAGTTTTAAAACAAAACCAATTTTACGGTAATGTTCCATATGGCTTAGAATCTTGATTTTTAAAACAAATGTTCAGTGTTTCCAAAACATCCTTGTAATTTAGTTAATGTTTTTTTTAAACACAATCTTTATTAAGATATACTCTTTCTAAAAATATTTCTCACTTTATAAGTCACTTTCTACAAGGCTTTCAGAGAAAAAGAATCAATTCACCTTTCTCTAGGAAGTCAAGGTATGCAGACTAATATCACTTATACGTGATCTCTAAAACCTTCGGGAATCATGACATATAAAGAAATATATCTCACTTGCAGGCACTCCATCACACTCTAGGGTTTCCGAACGGAATCAAAAACACGTACCACAATATGTTATCTTACACATAGTAAGAGTTCCGCACAGAGAAAAAAAATCGTATATGAACAACTGACGCAGATTTTTTATTATAGACGTTCTCACAACAAGCAAAAAACTAAACTGTAGAGATTCTAACGGAAGTAGAAACAGTTCTTAGATACAGGCAATCCTCTAAACTATAGAGGTTCTAACAGAAGTAGAAACAGTTCTTAGATACAGGTAACCCTCTAAACTGTAGAGATTCTAACAGAAGTAGAAACAGTTCTTAGATACAGGTAACCCTCTAAACTGTAGAGATTCTAACAGAAG
>NW_013684786.1:0-1610 GCF_000517525.1 Limulus polyphemus | reverse complement strand
ATCCGTCATCAGTAGACTTGTCACACTGTGCCACGCGAATGAAGTTTCTTTGATATTTTTGCGCCCTCTTTTGTTTTGGCGACTTCCTGTGGTTTAGCCCCTCTTTTACATCTTAATCCACGTTTTTGTCCATCTTTTATGATTTAATCCACCATATTTTCACTTTTTCGTTTATTAATATGAGTTTATCTCCCTTGTATATGTGTAGAGGTGTAAATTCAACCAGACTGATATCCATCAAGTAGTTACAAGTATTAATATAACAATGATTACGGGATTGTTGCGAATAATTGTTGTAAAAATGGGCAGGGACAGCAAACAAACAACATACGTAAATAAATAAACTGAAAGTGAAGTCTTAACTTACTGGCCGGATTTTATTGCGTTTCTCTCTAATGGTGGCTCAGTAATAAGCTAGAGAGCTTATAATGCTAAAATTTAAGGTTCAGTACATGCAATGGGCACAGTGCAGTTAGCTCATTATGTAACTTTGCGTTTAAAGGAATTAATTAAATAATTTATGATATTATGTAACTGCAATTGGCTGTTGGATGGAAAGAGCTAATATTTCCATGTTTGCACAAGGTGAGGACAGGAACCAAAAGAGATTGAGACCCAGAATATTGAGCTTTTTCATTTATATTTCAGGTAGTACCAACATTAATAATGATTTCAAATAAATACAGCCAAGTGAAAGACCCTAATCTTATACCAATTTGTACAATTCTGTGTCAGCCCAATCAGCATAACCCAATTCTGTTGTGGCAGAGCTTTGGGTTTCGAAGCTGACATAAATATTCCCCACGCTTTAATGGCGAGTTATAAGAGCAATAGACATTACGTTATCGTGGATGGTCGATGTTGATGATTGATTGACTTCCCTCTGAATGATAGATTAATAAGGGACGGCAACAGATAGCTTTAGTAGCTTTTCCATAAATACAAGTACGTGTAACTTTAATAATTTCACACTTTCTACTGACTCACTACGATCGCCTTCCCTCAGTGGCACAGCGATATGACTGCGGATTTACAACACTAGAAACTGGGTTCGATACCTGTGGTGAGCAGAGCACAGATAGCCCATTGTGTAGCTTAACTACAAACAAACATACGCTACGATCGACCAGCGATCACAGATAGATGTAAAATAACGTCTGTATTCTTTGAGTTAAGGAAGACTCCAATAAACCAAGCAGTGAACTTCTGCCGGTAGAGACATAAAAAAGTTTCATATATAACGTTCAGATATTGAATGACATGTTTGTTTGAAATTAAGCACAAAGCTACACAATGGGCCGTCCTTAATGATAAAAATGTTGAACATTTGATGTAAAATGTTCAACATTTCTATCATTAAGGACATAGTTATACTCTGTTGTAAGTGGGAAAGTGTACATTGGTTTTATGATGCTGTGACCCATTTAGTTGTAAAAGATGTGACTTTTACTGAGAAAATGGATACATTGCAGTATTACCTGAAAGAATCTTTCAGTAATTAACATATCACTGTGCCACTGGGGGAGCCGAATGATATAAAAGCCATATGAGTGATATGTTTGGACAATAATTAAACGAAAACCTTTTTCTTATCCGAAAATAACATTTTT
>NW_013684785.1:0-1611 GCF_000517525.1 Limulus polyphemus | reverse complement strand
CATAGTTGATCTGACAGGATTTCTGATTGGGACAGTAGAAACATTCCATAGTGATCTGACAGAGTTTCTAATTGGACAGTAGAAATATTCCTTATGGAGTATGATTTAAAAGGTTACCACTTGTAGAGGAACCGCTGAGCACAGTTTGTGATAAAATGTATACCATGTCATGCGTTAGTTTCCAGCACCTGTTACTAGATTGCTGCGTGCCACGTGATTTCCTTTAAGCTTATTGCACGGTTATACTTTATGTTCTGGTTTCATGTTATCTTTTTCCTCTTTGTTACAGAAGTGACGATCAAGCAACTGCGGGAAAAGATCAGAGATCAAGAAGAAAACCTTGAAGGACAAGTACAAGTAATAGTTTAATTTATAAATTATATTTGGCATATACAATAAGAATCGTACTCAAATATCCGTATAACTGTACTGATATTTCACGTAAAATTCGATGGTTAACAGCAATGTTTAGACAGGATATAATATTCCTTAAAATTAAATAATTATTTAGTTATTATGTTGGGACAATCGACTCAGGTTTCTGTGACTGAGTAGAGGGACCCCCTACAGTTTTAAACTAATACCACCAGTAAAAAACTTACTGTCACGACCTTCAACACCAGCAGTGAGAGACTCTTTCCAATGCTAAACTCATATCACCACTCGGCACTTATTTTCAGTGTGGTCAACACCAAAACTATGACATTTTTGGTGTCACTACCATCACTCTCGTTATGTTAAACACCTAACGGGTGCGTGCTGTATTTATATGTAGACGTAGAAACTTATCACGGGCTGTAGATGTAGAGACACAACACGGGTTATAGAGGTAGAAACACATCAAACGTTGTAGAACAAGACACAACACGGGTTGTAAATGTAGGAACACCACACGGGTTACAGGTGTATGGATTGTAGATATAGAAATACATCATGGGTTGTAGATGTAGAAATACATCATGGGTTATAGATCTAGACACAACACTGGTTGTACATGTAGAGACATATCACAGGCTGTACATGTAGAGACACATTACGGGTTGTAAATGTAGGAACACCACACAGGTTACAACATAACGGGTTCTAGTCTAGAACGGATGACTAACGCTCACCTCGACTGGAATTGTTGGTTAACACTAATCTACTCTGGGCTGGTTGACGAACACTAAACTAGACTGGAAGTGTTAGTTAACACTAACCTAGACTGGAATTGTTGATTAACACTAATCTACTCTGGGCTGGATGACGAACACTAAACTAGACTGGATGTGTTAGTTAACACTAACCTAGACTGGAATTGTTGATTAACACTAATCTACTCTGGGCTGGATGACGAACACTAAACTAGACTGGAAGTGTTAGTTAACACTAACCTAGACTTGAATTGTTGATTGACACTAAACTAGACTGGAAGTGTTAGTTAACACTAACCTAGACTGGAATTGTTGATTAACACTGACCTAGACTGGAATTGTTGATTAACACTAACCTAGACTGGAATTGTTGATTAACATTAAACTAGACTGGAAGTGTTAGTTAACACTAACCTAGACTGGAATTGTTGATTAACACTAAACTAGACTGGAATTGTTGATTAACACTAACCTAGAC
>NW_013684784.1:0-1612 GCF_000517525.1 Limulus polyphemus | reverse complement strand
CAGTAAAAATATTACCTCAGTTCATTAGCAATTAAACCTGTGTAAACAGAATCTTTAAATAATATCAGTAGACATTCACGTGTTATTACAGTAAAAATATTTAACCTCACTGACAACACATCAAAACAGAACATGTAAAAAATCTGAAGTCAACCAGAAATTTTTAAAATTTAGTTGAAAACAGTTAAAAGAAGAAGATTCTCCCTTTTTTGCTTTTACAAAGTTAGACACGTCACATGATTACTTGCAAACATGAGCTAGAAATTGTGACTTCCTAACAGTTTCTTGTAGATAGTTTGAAAAGCTTTCACATAACTAGATTTTCTATTTAGTGCAATAAGACTAAATCATATTGTTAGAATTATTTAAAGGTTCTTGCAACATGTTTTTCGTCCTGCAGAACCAAATTTATCATCCACATCAAATGTAGTTTACCAAAAAACTTTTAACTTATGATTCAACAAAAGTTTAGAGAAGTAAACATCTTTCTTAGCATTTATTTGACAATAATTTATGTTATAGTTTTTCCACAACAATTTTATTTTGAGAAATTTTAGTGTTAATAAGTAGCAGTGTTGATTTAGTTGGAATGATCGGTCGGTTATTAAACACTCTACAAAAATACATTAATGTAGCATTAAGCCTACAGCCAATATACTGATAATAAACCCAGCAACAGTGCAGGTGTAAGGACTAAATTATAACACTTAAAACAACATCAGCAAGTTTTAGTTCAGACAGTTGAGCACAAAGTCATTCTAAGCTGTAGCACCGCTACGACTGACCAACATTACTGGGCTTCTCATCACCGATACTGCTACAATTTGACAAGTCATGGACGATCATGTCAACTATGATTTGTTTATTGAAATTATAAACAAGTTAATAAAACTGTCTACTATGTAGACATCTCTTTACAGACACATACAAGCTTTATGTGTTTTTCTATCATATAAAAATAATGTATATTTCTATCATTTTTATTAATTACATCAATAATCTAAGTACTGTTTACAAACTCGGTAGTCTACATCATCGTCTAACAGCTTGACGACATTTGTTGAATCTTTAGTAAAATTTATTGTTCACCCTCCTCCTTAATAAAATGTAATATAAACTAAAAACAAAAAACCAACATTTTAAAAATTTGACTATGATTTCTGAATTTGTTATATGTGAACAAAAACCTATATTGTTAATATTCAAACCACAGCCACTCAAATCTTTTGAAACCTTGTTTTAAAATCCAGTAGAAGAAAAATAATAAACATATATATATGTATATATTTTACAGTGTATCCTCGAATGTCCGAATATCATCAGATGGGCTACCAGAAGATGAAGACACACCACTAGATGAAAGAAGGACAGGATCACCTTCACAAGCTGAAAACTTTGTATTCTGGAATTGTCGTAAGTGGACCTGTTCAAACAAACATTCTGTATTCTTGATGAATGACAGGAGACATTCTCCCAAAACATGCTAATAACTATTACATTACTTTAAGTAAAGAGTAGCAGATATTATAACTGACATGTTTAATTAGTTTATATTAAGTAGCAGATATTATAACTGACATGTTTAATTAGTTTATATTAAGTAGCAGTTATT
>NW_013684783.1:0-1612 GCF_000517525.1 Limulus polyphemus | reverse complement strand
CATTATGAATGTCAAAATATCTAGTGTAAGAATTACTAAAATACCGTTATCAAAGTCGTAAATATATAATCTAAGAAGACATTCATAATGGTCTTTTTCTCCAAAAAATTTAGTGTAAGTAGTACTAGAAAGACAATTATGAATGTCAAAAAATCTAGTGTAAGAATTATTAAAATGATCGTTATCAAAGTTAACAAAATCTAGTGGAAGAAGGACTAAAAAGACAGTTATCCAAGTCAACAAAATCTAGTGAAAGAAAGACTAAAAAGACTATTATGAATGTCAAAAAATCTAGTGTAAAAATTACTAAAAATAGAGTTTCAAAGTCGTAAATGTATAATGTAAGAACTACAAAAAGATCATTATGAATGTCCAAAAATCTAGAGAAATAAATACTAAAAAGACCATTATGAATGTCAAAAAAATCTAGTGTAAGAATAATTAATATGATCGTTATGAAAGTTAACAAAATCTAGTGGAAGAAGGTCTAAAAAGACAGTTATCCAAGTCAACAAAATCTAGTGAAAGAAAGACTTTAAAGACCATTATGAATGTCAAAAATCTAGTATAATAAGGACTAAAAAGACCATTATGAATGTCAAAAAATCTAGTGTAAGAATTATTAAAATGATCGTTATCAAAGTTAACAAAATCTAGTGGAAGAAGGACTAAAAAGACAGTTATCCAAGTCAAAAAAATCTACTGAAAGAAAGACTATAAAGACCATTATGAATGTCAAAATTTCTAGTGTAAGAATTACTAAAAAGACAGTTATCCAAGTCAACAAAATCTTGTGAAAGAAAGACTATAAAGACCATTATGAATGTCAAAATATCGAGTGTAAAAATTACAAAAAGACAGTTATCCAAGTTAACAAAATCTAGTGAAAGAAAGACTATAAAAACCATTATGAATGTCAAAATATCTAGTGTAAGAATTACTAAAAAGACAGTTATCAAAGTCTTAAATATATAATGTAAGAAGAACAAAAAGACCATTATGAATGTCAAAAAATTTTGTGTAAGTAGTACTAAAAAGAACTAGATTTTTTGACATTCATAATTGTCTTTTTAGTACTACTTACACAAAATTTTTTGACATTCATAATGGTCTTTTTCTCCTTTTGGATAACTGTCTTTTTAGTCCTTCTATAAAGACCATTATGAATGTCAAAATATCTAGTGTAAGAATTACTAAAAAGACAGTTATCAAGGTCGTAATTATATAATGTAAAAATGACAAAAAGACCATTATGAATGTCAAAACATTTAGTGTAAGTAGGACTAAAAAGACCATTATCCAAGTCGACAAAATCTAGTGGCAGAAAGATTTAAAAGACCGTTATCAAAGTCGTAAATATATAATGTAAGAAGGACAAAAAGACCATTATGAATGTCAAAAAATTTAGTGTAAGTAGGACTATAAAGACCATTATCAATATCGAAAAAATCTAGTGCCAGAAAGATGGAAAAGACCGTTATCAAAGTTGAGAACATCTAGTGGAAAAAGAGCTAAAAATAACGTTATCAAAGTTGAAAATATATAATGTAAGAAGGACAAAAATCCGTTATGAATGTCAAAAAATTTAGTATTTGTAGGACAAAAATACCAT
>NW_013684782.1:0-1613 GCF_000517525.1 Limulus polyphemus | reverse complement strand
AAGTGTGGTACACTAAGTCGAAATGTCATTCTGATCTTTGACGAAGTCACTATCAACCACCACCAAGTGTGGTACAGAAGTTCAAACGTCATTTTGATCTTTGACGAAGCCACTATCAACTACCATCCAAGTGTGGTACACAAGTTCAAACATCATTTTGATCTTTGACGAAGACATTATCATCCATCAGTTAGTGGTTTGCATGAGGAATGGTGCCAGATTTTCTGTGGTCTTGATGTACAAACTTATAATGCTGCCCCTTAAATATTAGTCCAGTCTTAAACACTATAAGATATTGAAAAAATAAAATAAAGCACAAAATTCATATAAAAAACCCAACAAAAACGAACAACAACTCTATAATACATTAAAAATATAAATATTGAACGTTTTTGAGGTCCCTTGTGACTGGGGGCCTTAATGCAGTGCACCTTTTGCACCATAACTGCCAACCTAGCACCGTCAGTACTAGAACACGACGTCCTGCTGATCCTTTCAAAAGCCACCATCAACTACTGGTCAGCCAGTAGGAATCTACGATGAAGTATTTCTTTGGAAGTCAGTTAGAATGAAGAAAAATAAACGTTCAGCGAAATGAATTTGTTACTAGGGCTACTTCACCAAAGAATACCGAGTACGCTATCCTCTTGAAGCTGGTTTGTCCGGAAGAATCAAAGCATCTATTTCTAAGCCAGTTTCACCTCATTCCTGTGGTTTGACTATTAAAATCACTGCTGATCAATGGTGGAAAAAAACCTGCTGGTTAGAATCTGACATCATACGCTCAATTACCAATCAAACAATACTATGCACTTGCAATGTAAGACAATTGCCTAGTTTTTAGCCTAACCTTCTGGACTTGCGAGTCTATGACGACACAATAGTCCCATTCCGTTTAATAATCCGTCGCCATGAGACTGGTTTAATTCAAGTTTTTGTTTGTAATCTTCCTCTTAGCCAAACACTTAACTGATGCAAACATTTGTAGAGTTAAACAGACGAAGAGTTTAGGTTCTGCGAAATGAAACAGAAACCGGAACGGAGGATGTACAAACATAGTCACTGCGGCATATGTGGGTCACTGCCACTGAAGTTTCACACGATGAGTCAGCTGTACTTATGGAGGTCTCCATAGACAGTTAATTACATCATCTACCAAAGTAAGTTGTTAAGGTACAGTTCGTAATGTACGTGTTCTAATTAACCGAAAAGAAGAGACTGTTCCATTTCGAACCTGAAATAATGAGCAAACACCAGTTACCTAATATTAAAAGGTTAAACTTTAAGGGACTTGGGTATAAATTTAAATTATTCGACCTACAAACGAACAAAGTTTTGTAACACACAATTAAAATCTTTATTTAAACCGATAAACGGTTGTAAAAAGTCTGTAAATAAATATTTTAATTGCGTAATATAAAACATTGTTCGTTTGTGAATTTAATAATCACTTGCCTCATTTACAATTAGCTCATTGTGTACCATAAAAGCAGTAAAATACCGCTTTTCATAAATTATTTCCAAGAATGCATTTAAGATGTAGCAATTTAACTCTTCAAAAGTTTGATCTGGTTTCAAACATGGGCCCCGGCATGGCCAGGTGGTTAGGGCGC
>NW_013684781.1:0-1613 GCF_000517525.1 Limulus polyphemus | reverse complement strand
AGAATATCAGTAAGACCGTTATTTTCAAACACTATCACGATTTTCAGGTTCGTGTTAGCCCTACATTACTCCCACAGTAGAATATCAGTATGACCGTTATTTTCAAACACTATCACGATTTTCAGGTTCGTGTTAGCCCTACATTACTCCCACAGTAGAATATCAGTAAGACCGATATTTTTAAACACTATCACGATTTTCAGGTTCGTGTTAGCCCTACATTACTCCCACAGTAGAATATCAGTAAGACCGTTATTTTCAAACACTATCACGATTTTCAGGTTCGTGTTAGCCCTACATTACTCCCACAGTAGAATATCAGTAAAACCGTTATTTTTAAACACTACAGTCATCAGTAATGATGATACATTTGGAACTTATAGTGTGACAAAACATCGACGTTCTTTATTTTCGTTTTGCTAATTTTATATGAATACTGATTAATTAATTAAGTTTGGCCACAAACAAATGCTGTTTCTTTAACAACAACAAAAAACTTGATAAAACCGATAATTTTGGATTCCCGACTGGTATTACAAAAATAAGTATTCATATTAACAACATCCATAAACAACTGAAACGGGAACAATGTGTTACTTTAGATGGGTAAACTAGCTTCTTACATTGGTAAACTAGCTTCTTACATGGGTAAACTAGCTTCGTACGTGGGTAAACTAGCTTCTTACATGGGTAAACTAGCTTCGTCCGTGGGTAAACTAGCTTCTTACATTGGTAAACTAGCTTCTTACATGAGTAAACTAGCTTCGTACATGGGTAAACTAGCTTCTTACATTGGTAAACTAGCTTCGTACGTGGGTAAACTAGCTTCGTACATAGGTAAACTAGCTTCTTACATTGGTAAACTAGCTTCTTACATGGGTAAACTAGCTTCTTACATTGGTAAACTAGCTTAGCGCATGGGTAAACTAGCTTCGTACGTGGGTAAACTAGCTTCGTACATGGGTAAACTAGCTTCTTACATTGGTAAACTAGCTTCGTACATGGGTAAACTAGCTTCTTACATTGGTAAACTAGCTTAGCGCATGGGTAAACTAGCTTTGTACGTGGGTAAACTAGCTTCGTACATGGGTAAACTAGCTTCTTACATTGGTAAACTAGCTTCTTACGTGGGTAAACTAGCTTCTTACATTGGTAAACTAGCTTAGCGCATGGGTAAACTAGCTTCGTACGTGGGTAAACTAGCTTCTTACATGGATAAACTAGCTTCGTCCGTGGGTAAACTAGCTTCTTACGTGGGTAAACTAGCTTCGTACGTGGGTAAACTAGCTTCTTACATGGGTAAACTAGCTTCGTCCGTGGGTAAACTAGCTTCTTACATTGGTAAACTAGCTTTACATGGGTAAACTAGCTTCGTACATGGGTAAACTAGCTTCTTACATGAGTAAACTAGCTTCGTACATGGGTAAACTAGCTTCGTACATGGGTAAATTAGCTTCTTACATGGGTAAACTAGCTTCGTACGTGGGTAAACTAGCTTTTTAGATGAGTAAACTAGCTTCTTACATGGGTAAACTAGCTTCGTACATGGGTAAACTAGCTTCGTATGTGGCTAAACTGGCTTCTTACATGGGTAAACTAGCTTCGTACATAGG
>NW_013684780.1:0-1613 GCF_000517525.1 Limulus polyphemus | reverse complement strand
TAAAGTGTTAGGTTGTAACACAACACCGTTAGTTTTCTTAGTGTTAGGTTGTAACACAGCACCGTTAGTTTTCTAAAGTGTTAGGTTGTAACACAACACCGTTAGTTTTCTGTAGTGTTAGGTTGTAACACAGCACCGTTAGTTTTCTGTAGCGTTAGGTTGTAACACAGCACCGTTAGTTTTCACTTAATCTTGATACGCGTCCTTTATTAACACCCAGAACATAAGATTTAAACTACAGAAAACTAACGGTGCTGTGTTACAACCTAACACTACAGAAAACTAACGGTGCTGTGTTACAACCTAACACTACACTTGTGTTATGGGTGTTAATAAAGGATCTGTATCAAGATTAAGTCTTGTGTTATGGGTGTTAATAAAGGACGTCTATGAAGATTAAGTCTTATGTTCTCGGTGTTAATAAAGGACGCGTATCAAGATTAAGTCTTGAAATAAACAAGCTAGCTTTAGTTTAAGATATATTGTGTAGAGTTGTTAAACGGTGAAGGTTGTTAAACAGTGTTGTTGAAATACACTTTTAAATCAATGGGAGAAATGTGGGGCCGCTGAATACTTTTCACAGCGCTAACATCAATAGTCACTCTGTAATTTAGAACAATGGACTCAGTTTGATTTGAAGAGATATCTAGAGACCACGGGGAGTCCTTGAAAAATGTTTGTTTTGATATCTAGAGACCACGGGGAAGTCCTTGAAAAATGTTTGTACTGATATCTAGAGACCACGGGAAGTCCTTGATAAATGTTTGTACTGATATCTAGAGACTAGAAGTCCGTGAAAAATGTTTGTTTTGATACCTAGAAACTAGAAGTCCTTGAAAAAATGTTTGTTTTGATATCTAGAGACGAGAAGTCCTTGAAAAATGTTTGTTTTGATATCTAGAGACTAGAAGTCCTTGAAAAATGTTTGTTTTGATATCTAGAGACGAGAAGTCCTTGAAAAATGTTTGTTTTGATATCTAGAGATTAGGAGTCCTTAAAAAATGTTTGTCTAGCTAAGTATCAGTTATATAAATAAAGACATTTGTTCCAGGAACCTGGGACTTCAAGGTATCAACATACTCCAGAACCAGCAGGCCTACCTGTTAGGAGCGCTGCCACTTTGCACGCGGCTCTCGGGACTTTCTCGCGGTCAGACCAAGTTGTGTTACCTCTATCGGGACCACATTCCGCACGTTGGACATGGAGCCCGGCTGGGTATCAACGAGTGTCAATGGCAGTTCATGTATCGCCGCTGGAACTGTTCTACCGTTGGTGATTCGACAGTCTTTGGTCCCGTCTTGAACAGAGGTAAGTTTACCACAGTTTCAACGTGGTGATAACGAAATGACTAAACTAATCAATAGTTTACACTGTTTATAGTTTGTTCCTGTGATAAAAGAACAAACCATAAACAGTGTAAACTATTGATTAGTTTAGTCATTTCGTTATCACAGGAACAAACCATAAACAGTGTAAACTATTAACTAGTTTAGTCATGTCGTTATCACAGGAACAAACTATAAACAGTGTAAACTATTGATTAGTTTAGTCATTTCGTTATCACAGGAACAAACTATAAACAGTGTAAACTATTGATTAGTTTAGTCATTTCG
>NW_013684779.1:0-1613 GCF_000517525.1 Limulus polyphemus | reverse complement strand
ATCTACCAGTACGTAGTGAACGTGTCTACCAGTACACATTGAACGTATCTACCAGTACGTAGTGAACGTATCTATCAGTACGTAGTGAACGTATCTACCAGTACGTAGTGAACGTGTCTACCAGTACGTAGTGAACGTGTCTACCAGTACGTAGTGAACGTGTCTACCAGTACGTAGTGAACGTATCTACCAGTACGTAGTGAACGTGTCTACCAGTACGTAGTGAACGTATCTACCAGTACGTAGTGAACGTATCTACAAGTACGTAGTGAACGTGTCTACCAGTACGCAGTGAACGTATCTACCAGTACGTAGTGAACGTATCTATCAGTACGTAGTGAGAGTATCTACCAGTACGTAGTGAACGTATCTACCAGTACGTAGTGAACGTGTCTATCAGTACGTAATGAACGTATATACCAGTACGTAGTGAACGTGTCTATCAGTACGTAATGAACGTATATACCAGTAGGTAGTGAGCGTATGTTTTATGTTAACCATGACTTATCAGAACTTGAGAAAAACGTGAACCCGTCTTACCCGTTCATAATAATAACTTCTTCTTGTTTAGTTGTGTTGTCGGTGACTTTCAGATAACTAGCAAGTATTCCATAGGTGGCTGTGTGAAAAGAAATACATCCAACATGTAAAACAGTTGAAACAAATACATCCAACATGTAAAACAGATGAAACAAATACATCCAACATGTAAAACAGTTGAAACAAATACATCCAACATGTAAAACAGTTGAAACAAATACATCCAACATGTAAAACAGATGAAACAAATACATCCAACATGTAAGACAGTTGAAACAAATACATCCAACATGTAAAACAGTTGAAACATCAAAATACAATATTCAAAACATATCTGGGTCTTATCAAGCTCATCGCGTATATTAAGAATTAAAAAAAAAACGTTTTCTGACACAATGAAAGATATAGTGTACAGTACTGGTTTCGGTAACACAGGGAAAAGTGATGATGGTAACTAGGTTACCGAAACCAGTCTGGTGAAACAAATAATAAAAAATGTCTTTTTTAACCCTTGAAATACCTAAATCAGTTAAGGGAAGAAAATGTTAAAATAAAATTCTTAATCCTAAATTATCACGTTTCGAATCGAGTAAAAATGTAGCGAATACGTTGATACGTATAAATACGTATAAGTGATAAAATACGGTATTATTTTACAGTCCTAAAATGTTTTCTCATTAGTTACTCTATTCTTTAATTATTAACCGTACCAAACAACGGATTATAAACTTTGAAGTAAGGTGAGAACATACGAAGAAAACAATGTATCAGACAATATCGTGTCAGTCAGAAAAGTGCTAAAAAAATCACATAGCACATAATACACTTTGTAATACGGGGGTAGGTTGTACAATTTACCAAACGGAATAACAGAGACGTTGAAGTAAGGCAGCAAAGTGTAAATCATACCAATGAACACAAACTCTCTGGAGTTAGGAAGCACAGTGCATCATAAAAATAAAATATCTTGAAATTGGCAAAATTGTATGTTGAGAAAAGACCACTCTTTTAAAGGCACGTTTTAAGCTTTTTTCTAATTTCTAAAATTTTATTAACCTCAGAAATATGTTCAA
>NW_013684778.1:0-1613 GCF_000517525.1 Limulus polyphemus | reverse complement strand
ACTGTTTATATTTTATAATTTTCCATAATGCTTGATTCTGGGGAAAAGGTCTTACACTGTAACAGGGATTTCTTCCCATCCTAAGAAGTTTATTGAGTTTGGCTTTTCCCTTTATTAGTTCCTTTTCCGTAGCTTGCAAATCTTAATAAAGCAAACTTTCATACTATTGAAATTATTGTTGCAGTTAATTCTTCTTTTGCAGAGTCACAATCTAGGTTTCTGTTCACTTATCAGACTAGATCTGACAGTAGTATGCCACTTCTTCACTCAACTTTCAAAACTCCGGAATTCCACTCATGAGGCTGTTGTCTCCTCTAGATCCACCACTATCACACCATAAAGTAGAAAGTCAAAGTTACCTGTAACATCCTCTATAAAACCACCAAAATCCCCAGATTTTTGTACTGTCTTCTGGGTGTATTCTAACCAGCTTCGTTTCTCTTGGTATACTTAGATGGGACATTAAACAACGTTACAAACTTTAGCAAACATTTCTGCTGAAGCTGCAGTAACTGCCAAGGTCAAGGGTGCTAAGATTTTCTTTACTTGTTTCCACCCTCTTTCTGAAACTGCTGAAGTTATAATAGTGGTACAACACCAACAATAAAATGTTATAATAGGATTACCAAAAACAAATAAACTAAGAGAAATAATCAGAAACTTGAATAAAATAATTTTGTACTCGAAATTAAGGATTTTCGGAAGTTCCTAAGTTAACCGTAGACCTTTTAATATGAAACAAATTACAAATCAAATAAATCCTATCAAAAAAGGTTCATTAATCCTGCCATGATTTAATCAGCATTACCGTATTTTCACGTAAATAACCTGCCTCCTAAAGAAAATTATAAACAAATGCGGGTAATACTTGCCCAAAATTTTCTTAGAGCACGTCTGTGTCGCTGGCTTGCGGGGTAAAATTTGGAAGACAAGAGAAATTGATAATTTAACTCAATCCCTTGAGGTTATGTTACGTGGTGAAACAAATCACAGGTTAAAGGTTATGGTGATACTATAGGACACGGTGAAAGTGAAACCGACTTGTCTTGGAATACGTCTTCGTAATTAATTAAGTTGCAATTGTTATCTATTCAAATACTGATAAATACAGTCAAAAGTATTCGTATTTATACTTTGTCCTTTGACCAGAGAATAATTAGGATTGCTAACAGACGTACTTATCGGCCGATTGATGAATCGCTCCTCGTACTGAACAAGAACACCATAAATTAAAATTCGGAATAGAAAATTGGTGAATTTGTGTGCGTGTTATACATTTTTTTTATTTGTTTGTAAGACTGTAGCATATCCCGCAGTTGGCATTTTTAAAAACTAATTTAACATATAGCCTGCGAGTTATTTGCGTGAAAATACGGTACTGAACGGCAGTTCAATTTGGGGTTTTCAAGTATGAAGTTTTATGCTTCCTAGTAGCTAAATATTCAAGGAGTAGTTCTCCTTTTTAGTGCCCCCAGTGGCACAGCGGCATATCTGCAGACTTACAACGCTAGAAACCTGTTTTCGATACCCGTGGTGGACAGAGCTTTGGGATTAATTGCAAACAAACAAACCCTTTTACCGTTGAAGGAAATAACATGTCCAACTTCCTGTTC
>NW_013684777.1:0-1613 GCF_000517525.1 Limulus polyphemus | reverse complement strand
CTGAGATGCCTACACCAACCTCTTTATCACTATGCCTGATATTAACTGATTGACCAACTTAAAACTACATCTTGTCCGAATATTCCATTTGCAACAAATCATTACACTTGTCCTTCTGAGAGTCC
This sequence comes from Limulus polyphemus, assembly GCF_000517525.1. Taxonomy (NCBI): domain Eukaryota; kingdom Metazoa; phylum Arthropoda; class Merostomata; order Xiphosura; family Limulidae; genus Limulus; species Limulus polyphemus. The sequence goes on along the minus strand of NW_013684777.1, from coordinate 1,488 downwards.
ACAAGGGATCAACTGAAGAAAATCCACGGAGGAGTGGTTAACCTACTGTAATGATCAGCTGAGATGCCTACACCAACCTCTTTATCACTATGCCTGATATTAACTGATTGACCAACTTAAAACTACATCTTGTCCGAATATTCCATCTGCAACAAATCATTACACTTGTCCTTCTGAGAGTCCACAAGGGATCAACTGAAGAAAATCCACAGAGGAGTGGTTAACCTACTGTAATGATCGGGTCTTTTCTATCTAAATGCTCTTGTAACGTAATAGATAGGTGAAGTGATTATCCAACTCACTTGACTGATCAAGCAATTATCTGAGACTTTCACAAATCTTTTCCGTAGAAATAAGTTTGAAACTCGCTAGAAAGTTCAAGTTATTATCCAGAACTGTTGCACAACACCTTGATTTTCATCTTTATTTAATAGCTCACACAGTAAGGTAATAATTCGTTTTCACTCATTCTATTACTCTATAATCAATTAGCTATCACAGAATTCCCTATAGACAACCTACCATTATCCACTTTTCGATAGCTTAGAAAGAAAGGAATGACTCTTGCTTTCTGTTTAATGATTAATAAGTATTCAAGAATTCTAACTCCTAGTCAATCGGTTAATATCAGGCATAGTGATAAAGAGGTTGGTGTTGATATCTCGGTTGAGAAAACCCTGAATAATTGTTAACCTATCCAGTGAAATGCAGAAAAGACCTGTGAATGTCTTAGATAACTGCTTAGTTTGTCTAGTGAATTGCAATACCATATCTGCTTAAAAAACTTGTGACACTCTTGGATAATCGCTTGACTGCTCTGTTGGTTTCTAAGAAAATATCTGTTGAAAAGACTTATGAATTTATTTGATAATCAACTGACATGTCTATTTAATTGCAATGGAATTTCTACAGAAAAGACTAGTTAAAGCCTCTGAAAATCTCTTGACTTGTCTTTTTGAGGTTCAACATAATTTTTCCTCAGAATAGTTGTGAATGTCACAAATAATCGCTTTATCTGTGTATTAAGTTGCGACTATATTTCTTGAGAAGAGACTTCTGAAATTCTTGTAAGATCGATTGGTCATTCTAGTGACTTGCGACAGCACTTATGCATAAATAAATTGTGAAAGTCTCGGATAAACACTTGATGTGTTTTGTGAGTTGCAACAAAATTTCTGTAGAAAAGAATTATAAAGCTAATGCGTAATCTCTTGACCTGTCCAGTGAGTTACAATAGCATTTCTACAGAAAAAACTTGCGAAAGTTTTGGATAATCGCTTGGTCTGTCTTTTGAGTTTCAACACAATGTCTCCTCAAAGGCTTCGTGAATGTCATGAATAATCGCTTTAACAGTCCGGTGAGTTACAATAGCATTCCCACAGAAAGACGTGTGATAGTCTTTGACATTCGCTTGACCTGTCTATTATGTTCTAATAATATTTATATAGAAAAGAATTGGAGAATGTCTTGGATAATCGCTTGATATTT
>NW_013684776.1:0-1614 GCF_000517525.1 Limulus polyphemus | reverse complement strand
GATTTTCATGATCTTGATCTTTCATTTTCTTTCAAACCCTGGAGTAATCTTTATGACATGATTGTCATGATCTTGAGTTTTTCAGTTTCTTTCAAACCCTGGAGTAATCTTTATGACATGACTTTCATGATCTTGATCTTACTTTCAGTTTTTCATTTTCTTTCAAACCCTGGAGTAATCTTTATGACATGATTTTCATGATCTTGATCACACACACACATGAACATGTGTTATAACTGTGAAGAAAGTGCGCTGTACACGATGTTGACTGTGTTAGTGGATTGTGAAGAAAGTACGCTGTACACGATGTTGACTGTGTTAGTGGATTATGAAGAAAGTACGCTGTACACGATGTTGACTGTGTTACTTTCTTCACAATCCACTACGTGTACATGATGTTGACTGTGTTAGTGGATTGTGAAGAAAGTACGCTGTACACGATGTTGACTGTGTTAGTGGATTGTGAAGAAAGTACGCTGTACACGATGTTGACTGTGTTAGTGGATATCATACATTTCGAAAAATGCCAAAATTAAATTCAACGCTTTATTTTCGTCATTATAAATGAAAGAAATCAGCGTCCAAATTAAAGCTGGTATCATTTTTCTAACTAATACATCAAAATAAATTAAACATAACTTTGTTTTCTTCTAAAATTAAGTTACTTCTACAATCTATATACAAGTTCTGAGAAAAGCTCGTTTTCAGCTTTCATAAAATTAATAGTAAACAATTCACGGAAACATCGTCCTTTTCAAAAGGTTCCAAAGGCAAGGCAATAACTCACAAGATAATAATAAGCAGTAACTTTAACATGAATCTTCTTTTTAAATCCCTTCAGCTTTTATTACAAAACATGGCGCCAACCAGTGAAATATATGTCTCATCCTTTGCCACTAAAAATCAGACTTCATAAATCACAGATGATGCCCAGGGTTGCTTCCTTTTCGTACTAATCTCAAACCCAGTGTTTGTTGCAACAAGAATGAGTATTCCAATATTCGAAGTTGAAGTCTTAAACCTAATTTTCTACAGGTACAATGAACTGCTTCAGGAGATGGATAATATGCAGTAGTGTCCTGTATCGTATGTTGAGTAATAAAATAATTTGATTTGTCGAAGGTTGAAGAGTATATTAATACAATATGCTGTACTGGAACTGAGAAAGTTGGATAGTACATAATTGTGTCTTGATTTAAGGTTGAGGAGTTGAGTCATACATGAACGCCCAGTATAGTGGAGGGTTCGGAGTTGCGTAGTACACACACCAAAGTTATTTACTGAAGGTCGAAGAATTAACTAAACCAATAGTATTCTGTATCGGAGGGTGAGAAGTCGAATAATTTATCGAAGAATACAGGATTTCGGAACTTAGGAAGGACTTTCTAGGCTGATATATCTTTGTATTTGGTAAATCGAAATTGGCGCAGCTCCTCCACTTGATATCACAGTGTGGTGCTAAAGTGGCACAGCTCCTCCACTTATATCAGAGTGCGGTGATAAACTGGCGCAGCTCCTCCACTACATATCACAGTGCGGCGATAAAGTGGCGCAGCTCCTCCACTTATATCATAGTGCGGTGATAAACTGGCGCAGCACCTCCACTTGATATCA
>NW_013684775.1:0-1614 GCF_000517525.1 Limulus polyphemus | reverse complement strand
ATCACACCAGTTCTGCATTGACAACTTTACTTTCATTAAGAGTCTAAGCGTCTATCACACCAGTTCTGCATTGACAACTTTACTTTCATTAAGAGTCTAAGCGTCTATCACACCAGTTCAAATTTGTTAGAAACATGGCTGTGTTATTAAATTTGTTAGAAACATGGCTGTGTTATTAAATATGTTAGAAACGTATTTGTTCGTGATCATAACATAACATTGTTTCTTCCAAATTGCATCTCACTAAACTGTTTCAATCAGACACAGCTAGTTCTTTAATTATACACGAAGATTTTCGAAGGTTAAAATGATTAAGCGAGCCAATTACACGTTTTGTTTGTTATACAAGCAATGTTGTTATCTTTAAAAGATGGGGAAGTACGACACATCAAAAGGGTATGACACGTTCAATTTTCTTCCACTGAACGCTGTAAATCTGATGTTAAAGATAATGTAATAATCTCCCCCAATTATTCAATAAAGAATTCAAGGCAAGTCATATCAAAATAGAAAAAGCTGAATAACTATAACGAGTCAGTCTTGAAACAAGACAACTGGCTAATCATATATATATTTTACTGGCTAACTTCTAGATAATTTTACTTGTTAATTACTAAATGATTTTACTGTTTAATCACTGGATTATTTTACTGGCTAATCTCTAAATTAGTTTACTGGCTAATCTCTAGATTAGTTTACTCCCTAATTACCAGATGATTTTATTCATCCTCTACTTTTATTTCACTTTATAACTGAAGATAATTAGACTCTTAATGAAGGGTAAAGTTGTCAATTCAAATAACACAGCCATGTTTCTAACAAATTTAATAATACAGCCATGTTTCTAACAAATTTAATAATACAGCCATGTTTCTAACAAGTTTAATAATACAGCCATGTCTTTCCTTCCTAGAAAACTACACTGTATTCGCTCCTACTGATAATGCCATAGCCTCGCACCCTTCTACACAGAACATAGAAGACCTCAAGGAAATTAAGCCTCTACTTACTTACCACATCTGTCCTGGACTAGTCCCTGTCGAAGATATGATGAACGAAATGACAGTTCCTTCGCTGTTAGATGGAACAAATATCCGCTTCAATCGGTATCAAAATGGAAACGTAAGTACAAGAACTAATCATAGAGGAACGTAGTTTACAAGTGTGGGTACTAGAGGGCGTACAAGAACTAATCATAGAGGAACGTAGTTTACAAGTGTGGGTACTAGAGGGCGTACAAGAACTAATCATAGAGGAACGTAGTTTACAAGTGTGGGTACTAGAGGGCGTACAAGAACTAATCATAGAGGAACGTAGTTTACAAGTGTGGGTACTAGAGGGCGTACAAGAACTAATCGTAGAGGAACGTAGTTTACAGGTGTGGATTCTAGAGGGCGTACAAGAACTAATCGTAGAGAAACTAGTTTACAGGTGTGGGTACTAGAGGGCGTACAAGAACTAATCGTAGAGGAACGTAGTTCACAGGTGTGGGTTCTAGAGGGAGTACAAGAACTAATCGTTGAGAAACGTAGTTTACAGGTGTGGGTTCTAGAGGGCGTACAAGAACTAATCGTAGAGGAACGTAGTTTACAAGTGTGGGTTCCAGGGCGTACA
>NW_013684774.1:0-1614 GCF_000517525.1 Limulus polyphemus | reverse complement strand
TTGTCTAAGTTTAATTTATTACTATAATGTGGTATATGAATGTCTTTAAGTTTAATATATTACTATAATGTGGTATATGAATGTCTAAGTTTAATATATTATTATAATGTGGTACATGAATGTCTTAAGTTTAATATATTACTATAATGTGGTATATGAATGTCTAAGTTTAATATATTACTATAATGTGGTACTATGAATGTCTAAGTTTAATATATTACTATAATGTGGTATATGAATGTCTAAGTTTAATATATTATTATAATGTGGTACATGAATGTCTAAGTTTAATATATTACTATAATGTGGTACATGAATGTCTAAGTTTAATATATTACTATAACATGAATCGTTAAGAAGCATGTGTTGAATAAGTGTAATGAAACTAAGTTCAAAATTTAAAATCACTTTAAATTCAAACAATGAATAATAACTGTGATTAAAGAAAAGTTTACTGATTAAAGCACACACAGACATGATTAAATGTAGAAAACAGTTTATTATTAAATCTTTAAGTGTTAGCATTTTTACTATTATGTGGTAAAAGTATAACTTGTTTTACCTGAAGATGGGCCAAGTCTAACTCGAAAGTTCGTGATCAATATTTTATATTACAGCACCATGTAGTCTCATCACTTACCCATTAGCACCTGTTGCCATGGTGAACTGTGAATTATTCTGCACAAAATCTCTAAGAGCATGGAGTTGTTCTAGATATCGACTCAGATCTTCACTCGACACACTACTTGCCAGCTATGAAGTAAAGAGAGAAATTCCACAACGAAGGATGCAGAAAAAGAAATATTTTAAAAGTAGCAAACATTAAGAACATTATATAAATTTATATTTTTCTATAAATAGCTATAACTCTTTGGCCTTTCATAAAATGTATGCAACTAATTTACTTTAATTTTGTGAAATGTTCACAGTTTTTACTTTAAAAACCTGGAATTCATCAAGAGCAACATGGTTTAATAAATCACACAAATCAAGACTTTCAGGCACTCATCTATTCCGTGTGAATGTATATACTAACAATATTCAAAGTTATTGTCAAAAATCTCATGTTAATATATTAGAAAATTAATTACAACTTATAATAGGGGAAAGTTAAATTTTTTCTTAAAATATACAATGTTTTAATTATGTTTTTGTACTTTAGATGCTAGTCCTGATTTGTAAGTCCTTCCTATTAAACATGCTTAATGAGATATGGCAAGATTATACTCACGTATTCTACATCACCTTTCTTTGACTTATACGGAATATCTGACACAACTTTTAAATTCCAGATGGGTCTGCATGATAAATAATTAATCTCAGAAAAAGAAACAATATCATTACACAGAAAAAGTTCCATTTTAACTTTATCATCTTCTTACAAACTTGAAAGGAATACAACTGTTTTGAATAAACATGTATTTAATGGACAAACCTATTCCTTCACTTTGAGCTGTTCTCCTGTTGTCAAACACAGTACCAACATGAAATACAATATATTTAACCTCTCCTTAAACTAAGAAACCTTTAAACTAAAACTAACATATTTACCATCAAATGTTAATAACAAGAATGTAGTTACTGATATACGTTATGAAAGTGTTGAACAACATC
>NW_013684773.1:0-1614 GCF_000517525.1 Limulus polyphemus | reverse complement strand
TTACTATGTGATCTTTAGTTCAGTTCCTGTGTGGTGTAATGTTCAACAGTTACTATACGATCTTTAGTTCAGTTCCTGTTTGATGTAATGTTCAACAGTTACTATACGATCTTTAGTTCAGTTCCTGTGTGATGTAATGTTCAACAGTTACTATGTGATCTTTAGTTCAGTTCCTGTGTGATGTAATGTTCAACAGTTACTATGTGATCTTTAGTTCAGTTCCTGTGATGTAACATTCAACAGTTACTATGTGATCTTTAGTTCAGTTCCTGTGTGGTGTAACGTTGTTCAGGTTTCCTAACGTTAATACTCTCGAACTGTGTAATGGAAGGAAAGAGGACATGGTATTAGGGCTAGAGTGGACCTTGGCCAGTGAAACGTGCACGTACCGTTAAAGAAACCATTTACAACTCGTATATGTATCTGATGTCGTGATATAATTGTTTTTATAAACCTGTAACATAAACCACCGTGTTGCTGAAACAGTACTGAACTCTCCAATGATAGGAAACGACATTGATTTCGCCATCTTGTGGTTGACAAAAATATTAACCTCATCGTTATAATGAAACTTGAGGCACTTTTGGGACCTATACAAGAAATCCAAGAAAGACCGAACACCACGAGTCTCAGGCACATTATGTAAAACATTTGATGTGAAATGTTACTTTAAAGGGCATGTATTTACATCATTTATCTTTACTTATAATAATCTTATAATAATGTATCAAGTTATATAATATAAGGATAATATCTTGGTAAAGTTAGGGAAATGTTATTTTCAAGGAAGTAATTTTAACAGTTTAGGTGTTCTCAGGTGTGATACACCTAGTCTCTTGTTAACAGTTTAGGTGTTCTCAGGTGTGATACACGGAACAAGAGACTAGGTGTATCACACCTGAGAACAGATGTGAATCAACACTTGCAGTTGCTGTGTGATAGAGACAGATTAACACAGTTAATATCCGACGTTGGAGGTCTTTAATTTTAGCAGATCTGTTTGTCTAGTGTGAGGTAAGAAACTACGATATAAACATTACACAGCAGTCAGTGCCCTTCCTTTCTACATTTTGTTTTTCTTTCTGTAGCTGAGGTTAATTGCATGACTGCATTGTTAATGTTTTTACAGTGTGTAATTCGTTCCGGATGGATGACTTTAAATCATTTACCAGTTCTAAAGCTTTTACTGGTCATTGAAGCTTAAAATGGGCACTCGGTATTCTTTAAATTTTCCAGTGATGCGAAAAGTGGGAATTATTTTGTCGTTATCTCACTGTACGGAATAAATCAGATGTTCTCAGGTGTGATAGACCAGTCTTTTGTTAACACTTTATATGATCTCAGGTGTGTCACACCTAGTCTCTTGTCTATTGTTAACAGTTTAGATGTTTTCAGGTGTGATACACCTAGTCTCTTGTCTGTTGTTAACAGTTTAGATGTTCTCAGGTGTGATACACCTAGTCTTTTGTTAACACTTTAGATGATCTCAGGTGTGTCACACCTAGTCTCTTGTCTATTGTTAACAGTTTAGATGTTTTCAGGTGTGATACACCTAGTCTCTTGTTAACAGTTTAGATCTTGTGACTACTAGCCGAATCTCGGTTGTCCAGTTTC
>NW_013684772.1:0-1614 GCF_000517525.1 Limulus polyphemus | reverse complement strand
AAGTGTCTCCACACAATAATTATTTACATATTCTACGATTAGTTAGATATATTCATAGACTGGTTCAAGAACAATTGTGTTATATCTAATTTTTATTTACATAAATGATCATTATATATATATATTTTAAAATAATTTAATTCTGTTTAAAAGTTATTAATAATTACTTTCGACTTATACTAGTATCAGTATTATTCCCATTAGTTAGTTATTTAAACTAAAAGAAATCTGGTATATTCTCTCAAGACTTTATTCAGAGAGACATGGTTTTCTACCTTTACCTATTAACAACGAGTGTTACCTGTAGTAACATGTCAGCCTGCATTTCTTCAATCAAGTGTCCATACAGGGTAAAGGTGAACTTAAGATAAAATGTGAGCTAGGATGGAGGGGATGAGCAAGAGAAAAAATGGAGTTTAAAGTCCTGAACTGATAAGAAACGAAAGTAATCAACTTCTTTGTTAAATAATAGAGAAATCGGACTTGGTAAACTCACTTTAATATTAACCCGAGTTCCAACAATCAAATATTGTAAGAATAACAAGAACTTTGACGACTCAGAAAAACTGTGTTTCTCCAGCTCTCTGTTGTCCTTGCATGAATCCTCAAAATGAATAAATAAAACTCGAGACTGAGTGAGTAAAACCCCTATTTATGTAAAAACGAAATATACCAAACTTGACGACTCGGGCTTACTATAATCTTGTTTTAACATCATAGAGATAAGATTATCCTGAATACGCACTTTCCGCCCTTTCTAATCAAACATTTATATTTTAACACCATAGAGATAAGATTATCCTGAATACGCACTTTCCGCCCTTTCTACTCAAACATTTATGTTTTAACACCATAGAGATAAGATTATCCTGAATACGCACTTTCCGCCCTTTCTACTCAAACATTTATGTTTTAACACCATAGAGATAAGATTATCCTGAATACGCACTTTCCGCCCTTTCTAATCAAACATTTATGTTTTAACACCATAGAGATAAGATTATCCTGAATACGCACTTTCCGCCCTTTCTACTCAGACATTAATACGTATAGGTAGTTAATTTCTAACGGCATCTCATATATATGTGTATATAATAAAGCAAAAATTTTACCCAAAATGTACATAGCATACGTGACCTCTAAAAGAATGTGAATAAATATAAATCCCTGACATGTGTTTAGAACATAAGTGTCTAAACTCCAGGAGATAACTGTCTAAACTCCAGGAGCTAATTATATAAATTCCAGGAGATAACTGTATAAATTCCAGGAGATAACTGTCTAAACTCCAGGAGATAACTGTCTAAACTCCAAGAGATAACTATATAAACTCCAGGAGATAACTATATAAATTCCAGGAGATAACTGTATAAACTCCAGGAGATAACTGTATAAACTCCAGGAAATAACTGTCTAAACTCCAGGAGATAACTGTATAAACTCCAGGAGATAACTGTTTAAACTCCAGGAGATAACTGTCTAAACTCCAGGAGATAACTGTCTAAACTCCAGGAGATAACTGTTTAAAGTCCTGGAGATAATTGTTTAAAGTTCTGAGATAACTGTCTAAACTCCAGGAGATAACTGTTTAAAGTCCTGGAAATAACTGTCTAA
>NW_013684771.1:0-1614 GCF_000517525.1 Limulus polyphemus | reverse complement strand
GTGTTGATTTTATTACTGTGGTTGTAGTAATGATTTTAAATTGTTTCAGATACTATACTTGTTGATAATGCTAATTTTTGATGTCAGCACTAACAGCTTCATTGTCATTGTAGCACTAAACTTTGATTCGATTGATCTGTAATGTATCAGTAACATCAAGAGGATGTTGGCAAGAGAAAACCCACGTTTAACCGTGAAGTGCAAAATCCAAGGTCTGTCATGATACAGTGTTTTTTTTCACTGAATCTAATACCAAGGTTGCTACTGTTGTTAACGGTAATTTTTTTTTCCTTCCTTTCTGTTCTCCAGATTGAAATCACAGTTGGCAACAAAATCAGTAAAGCGAAAAAAGAAACGTAAACCGAAGGGCAGTGCAGAAAACAAACTTATTGATAATGAAGATCAGGATGGTGAGGGAGAAGATGAGGGTGAATTAGATGAAGAATTCCTAAGAGAACAGGAAACGAAACTTGAGGAAGAACGAGAAGCAATTATGAATGACCAGAATCTAATTGCAGAGGTAAGGCTGAAAGTGTGCTTCTGTCAAAGTAAATTTAACCATTGTCCATTAGGTAGTCAGTAAACTTTCTCAGCTTTTTCTTGCACTCTTTCTTTTGCATTTTTGGAGTTTGCAATTTAAAATGTTTTCCACGAGTCGCTTTGGAAATACCTTCAAATTTATATCATTCTATTTTTATAAGTTTTATAATAGTTTTATTGTTAACTTAAGTTTCACATAATTTAATGTTTCTTAATGTTAACAGAGATAGGCAATGTCACGTTTGACAATTCAAATCTAATAAGTATTTTAATTTTGGATATTTTTTGGAAAGGGTTAAGAAACCACTCTTTAAAACACATTTAGTTTATCGACAGTGGAAATGGGTGAAGGAGTCTGGGAAAAGAGAAATTAAACAGGATAATTAGCTTTGAAGAGTGTGTGGTATTTTATAAGTCTCAATGATAATTCCTTATTTTGCCCTTTACTTTCTAAACTTAGTAAACTAAATTTTAATGACTGTATTGTGGATATCATGTTATATAAAGTTTCACAATATGTTGAAATTTCAGATTTTGGGGTTGGTTAGAGATTCATCCTTTGATGTTTGATATAACAAAGACAGATATAGGTGTTTATCGTAAGAAAACCTTTCGCATGATGTTGAGAAAAATAAATTTTGCAGTTTAAAATTGTCATATATGAATGCCACTGAGTTAAAAAAAAGAAGAAATTTACCTACATATATTTGTTTATGTTCAACAATTAATGATTTTTTGTACTTTCAAAACTTTTTTTTAATATTCATATTTAAATTTCTACTTCAAAGCATGCAGGTGTATAAAACTATGTATCACCATTAGTCCTAGAAGTCAAAGCATGCAGTATAGTAAAAACTATGTATCACTATTAGTCCTAGAAGTCAAAGCATGCAGTGTAGTAAAAACTATGTATCACCATTAGTCCTAGAAGTCAAAGCATGCAGTGTGGTAAAACTATGTATCACCATTAGTCCTAGAAGTCAAAGCATGCAGTGTGGTAAAAACTATGTATCACCATTAGTCCTAGAAGTCAAAGCATGCAGTGTGGTAAAAACTATGTATCACCATTAGTTC
>NW_013684770.1:0-1615 GCF_000517525.1 Limulus polyphemus | reverse complement strand
ATTATGAAACGAACCGGTAGAACATCGATAATTCTAAACTTAATTACAAATAACATTTAGTTTAGCTGATCTTTAGAACTCATTGATATTCTCTATAACTTTGAGTAGAGGAGCATACAATGGATCATCTCCTCATGATTTCTCATAGAGGAAAGTTTCCTTGATCCATCATCTCTAAAGAGAATACACATATGAGTGGCTTCAAGTATTCTCGTATCATTCACTTGACGTTTATGTATAGTGGTGGGGGAATACCCTTCCTGTTCATGCATTGTAAACTGTCACACAAGTCTTAATAAGATGATTAACAGTTTTCAAGTTTAGTTTTCTGATATTAAACATTTCCGAAGACAACAACTTGAATATAATATTTAGTAGTTTCCAATTCTGGAATATTTTCACATAGGATAAACAACACATTTAACATTGTTACTGTTGCCGTAAAGTAAACAGAGTCGGTAGTTTACTGTTGAAAAACCTGATTATCAATGTTTAACAACTTTTTCAGCACTATATTCACGTGACGGGACAAGCTGCCACAGGTTTGCGCCACAACAACAGAAGAGCAGCGAGCGTTACGAGCAGATCGCTCGTGTGTCACAAACGTTGCACACGCACAGAAACCGAAGTGCATCCGCGATGAATTTTCCGTCAAGCCGCGAACGCCTAGACATGAACGTAAAGGACAAAGAAAATGGGGATGAGCCCTCAGATCGCAGCAGAAAGAAGGGTTGGTACGTGGAGCAGAAGACGGTGATTATAGTCATTATAGTGTTCCTACTAGCACTGATTATCGTCGGTATTTTAGTTGGATACTTATCTCCCTCCGAGTGTGCGGAAACAGAAAATGACGAAAACATAAAAAGTTCGAAACTCAAGAAAAAAACGTACCCTTACGTTCTTCTACCTAGCAGTGTTGTTCCCATACACTATCAGGTAGAGTTGCAACCCTTCCTTATCCCGGACAACTTTACTTTTGATGGATCGGTTCGAATCACAGTGTTATGTACACAGCCCACAGACAACATCACGGTGCACATCAATGATTTAACAATAGATCATAACACCATAGAACTCCGTCGAGCTAAAGGTGGCGCGAGTCCAAAGATAAAGAAAGTCAGCCATGACGAAGAACGAGAGTTTCTTATCCTTCACCTGGACAACAGTCTCAAAGCTCAAGAACAGCATGAAGTAGCCATGAAATTCACGGGAAATCTGAACGACAAACTGGTGGGGTTTTACAGAAGTTCATATCGTGACAGCTCTGGAAAAACAAGGTCTGGAAACTAATCAATTCAGCTTAAAGTTACCAAGTTACCAGTAACATTTTTCTTATGTTCTTATAGACTTACTGATTTAACAAAGGTACAGCAACATTGCTAAAGATATGGAATGTAGTACATGCTATTTTTATCTTAAAAGTAGTAATAAGTTAGTAGACACGACCTCTCGTTGTTTTATTGTTGATTAAAGTAGTAGTAATGTAGTAGACACAGTCACTGGGTATGTTGTTTGTATTGTTGATTAAAGTAGTAGTATTGTAGTAGACACAGTCACTGGTTCTGTTGTTTTATTGTTGATTAAAGTAGTAGTAATGTAGTAGACACGACCTCTC
>NW_013684769.1:0-1615 GCF_000517525.1 Limulus polyphemus | reverse complement strand
GAGGATGTATCTAACCGCTACAAGTTTTGGGTTGACATACTCTGAATTATGTAACTTCTTGATATCTGACAGCGAGGATGTATCTAACCGCTACAAGTTTTGGTTGACATGTTCTGAATTATGTAACTTCTTGATATCTGACAGCGAGGATGTATCTAACCGCTACAAGTTTTGGTTGACATACTCCTAGTTAGAACTGTATTCTATATCAGTATTTGTTTTTGATGTAAAAGTTTGACACTGGATTTTATTCTGTTCATTCGGCTGTCATTTAACTTAAATGTTAAATCTATAACAGTAACCAAACATGGTTATAAACTCACACCATACTAGTCTAGTAAATCATTAGCTATATCATAACCGTGACCACAGCGACCGTACATGAAAGTTACACAGAAATCTCTATTACATTTGAAAGGGAATCATCGCCATCGGGTTAAAAATGGGGCACTTGCTCCGAATGCCCTCCCCTGGTTCCGTCGCCTTTTTAATCCGCTGACGCGAAGCATTGTCAGGTTGTGGATATGAATTTTATATTGGTTAGAACTAACTGACTTATATCACTACAACTTTACTCTGGTATTTCTTGGTTTTAGTCACACTATTAATAGTTTGAGAAATGTTCTTTTAATTACAATGGATGTATTACAAACACGATAAGTAAGGAAAGATGGAACCTTGTAAAATTCCAGCGCTGTCCAAGGTCACTTTACAGCGATTCACCAATCAGCATGAACCTGTCTATTTGATATGATGATTAATTAAGGTGGACGAACCTACAATCACATAATAAATCACCTTATATACTGCATTTAAAGTTATCTCTAATCTACAACTATCAATTAAACAAGTTTTTGTAATATTCACTGAATGGAAATAAGTTCCCCTTTTTTTTTCTTAATATTATATAGGCTGTCATTCACAAGACCCACGTCACGTGCAAGTGTCATGGAGTTTCTGGCTCGTGCTCACTGATCACGTGCTGGCAGCAACTGGCATCGTTTCGGGAGATCGGAGATCTTCTTAAAGACAAGTACGACGGCGCAACCGAAGTTCACATCAACCAGAGGGGGAAACTGCAGATCAAAAACCCGAGATATACCCTCCCAACCAGTGGCGACCTGGTCTACCTGGATCACTCACCGGATTACTGTTTGGCTAACGAACTCACCGGTTCGTTGGGCACACGGGGGCGCGTGTGTAACCGGACTTCGCCCTCTACCGACGGCTGTAACTTGTTGTGTTGCGGTCGAGGTTATAACACGTTTAACGCTTTAAGGAAAGAAAGATGCAAATGTAAATTTCATTGGTGCTGTTACGTAGAATGTAAGACATGCGCACAACTTGTTTACCTACATACTTGTAAGTGAAGCAGACGTTTGTTCAATAAATAATTATCACTTCTGTACACGCTGGCGTTCAGGATTTCACGATTAACAGATGATTTCAGATCACGAGGGTTGTTGTTACTTCTGAAGTTGTTATTCATTTAGAATAGAAATGTAGACGGGTTCAACATTTAACTATTGGTGTAGATGGGTTCAACATTTAACTATTAGTGTAGATGGGTTCAACATTTAACTATTAGTGTAGACGGGTTCAACATTTAACTATT
>NW_013684768.1:1197-2241 GCF_000517525.1 Limulus polyphemus | reverse complement strand
GTAATGTTCGTTTCATAGTTAGAAAGTTCCAAGGTGTATTCTACAGTAGAAGAGGTAATGTTCGTTGATAGTTAGAAAGTTCCCAGGTAGTATTCTACAGTAGAAGAGGTAAGATTTGTGCATAGTTCAGTAAGTAGTGAGTACGTTCCAAGATACTGCTATCTAGCTATCGTAATGTTCGTTCATAGTTAGTAAGTTCCAACGTAGTATTCTACAGTAGAAGAGGTAAGATTTGTGCATAGTTCAGTAAATAGTGAGTACGTTCCAAGATACTGCTATCTAGCTATCATAATGTTCGTTCATAGTTAGAAAGTTCCAAGGTAGTATTCTACAGTAGAAGAGGTAATATTTGTGCATAGTTCAGGAAATAGTTATTACGTTCCAGGATAGTGCTCTCTAGCTATCGTAACATTCGTTCATAGTTAGAAAGTTCCAAGGTAGTATTCTACAGTAGAAGAGGTAAGATTTGTGGATAGTTCAGGAAATAGTGAGTACGTTCCAAGATAGTGCTCTCTAGCTATCGTAATGTTCGTTCATAGTTAGAAAGTTCTCAGGTAGTATTCTACAGTAGAAGAGGTAAGATTTGTGGATAGTTCAGGAAATAGTGAGTACGTTCCAAGATAGTGCTCTCTAGCTGTCGTAACGTTCGTTCATAGTTAGAAAGTTCCAAGGTAGTATTCTACAGTAGAAGAGGTAAGATTTGTGGATAGTTCAGGAAATAGTGAGTACGTTCCAGGATAGTGCTCTTTAGCTATCGTAACATTCGTTCATAGTTAGAAAGTTCCCAAGTAGTATTCTACAGTAGAAGAGATAAGATTTGTGGATAGTTCAGTAAATAGTGAGTACGTTCAAAGATAGTGCTCTCTAGTTATCGTAATGTTCGTTCATAGTTAGAAAGTTCCAAGGTGGTATTCTACAGTAGAAGAGGTAAGATTTGTGGATAGTTCAGGAAATAGTGAGTACGTTCCAGGATAGTGCTCTCTAGCTATCGTAACGTTCGTTCATAGTTAGAAAGTTCCAAGGTAGTATTCTACAGTAGAAGAG
>NW_013684768.1:0-572 GCF_000517525.1 Limulus polyphemus | reverse complement strand
GAAATAGTGAGTACGTTCCAAGATAGTGCTCTCTAGCTATCGTAACGTTCGTTCATAGTTAGAAAGTTCCAACGTAGTATTTTACAATAGAAGAGGTAAGATTTGTGGATAGTTCAAAAAATAGTGAGTACGTTCCAGGATAGTGCTCTCGAGTGTTCGTTCATAGTTAGAAAGTTCCAAGGTAGTATTCTGCAGAAGAAGAGGTAAGATTTGTGGATAGTTCAGGAAATAGTGAGTACGTTCCAAGATAGTGCTCTCTAGCTATCGTAATGTTCGTTCATAGTTAGAAATTTCCAAGGTAGTATTCCACAGTAGAAGATGTAAAATTTGTGGATAGTTCAGGTAATAGTGAGTACGTTCCAGGATAGTGCTCTCTAGCTATCGTAATGTTCGTTCATAGTTAGAAAGTTCCAAGGTAGTATTCTACAGTAGAAGAGGTAAGATTTGTGGATAGTTTAGGAAATAGTGAGTACGTTCCAAAATAGTGCTCTCTAGCTATCGTAACGTTCGTTCATAGTTAAAAAGTTCCAACGTAGTATTTTACAGTAGAAGAGGTAACATATTGTTTAAAT
>NW_013684767.1:0-1616 GCF_000517525.1 Limulus polyphemus | reverse complement strand
GTGGCTCGGAGGTAAGTCTGAAGGTTTATAACGTTAAAAACCGGGTTTCGATACACATGGTGGTCAGAGCACAGATATCCCATTGTGTAGCTTTGTGCTTATTTACAAATAAAGAGCACACGTAGCTCCTTGTGTAAATTTGTAAAGCCCAGTTCATACTTTGGTTCACTATTTCTCACTAAGGTATACTGGTTTCGGGGAGTTCCACCCCTCATCAGTAACTCCGGACAAGGGCAAAACGACACAACAAGACTGCCAATTTGGATTGTTTAAAAAATACTTGGAACTACTTGAGGTATAAAACTATTGAGTAATAACCAAGGAAATACCACATAGTTAGATAAAGCTTTCTAAAACAGTCGCGTTTTGTAAACAAATAGCATACAACAGTAATATATACATTTAATTTCATTTGTCAGTCTCTTGCAATTAGACATAACACGACAATACATTAACGGAGTGAACAACTGACATACGTAACAGTTGTTATGGTACGTACGCCTTTTAAAATCTGGCAAAGAATGCTTATAATTATATCTGGCATAAAACATACATAAGTATTAGGCCTATTGCTTTGTTTTTGTAATGAGATCACTTCTAACACAGAACAAGTTTGAAACTGTGAAATATCACGTGTAATAGCATCATTCAGGCTCACATTTGTGACTTTTGTTGGGTTATATAACAACTGAAGATTTAGATTGCTGGATCACAGAATATACGGTTTTTGTTATCAGGATAAACTTTTAAGAACTTGTGTTCACGTATCAATTTTGGTTTTATAGTTACGCTGGACTTTCCATATTGGAAGAATAAATTATACTTAATGTTCCGCACAAATTGGATCCGATCAGGAAAAGGATTCAGTCTCGTTATCCATCAAGAAACAAACTGTAACTGGTTTCCTGGCAACAGAGGTAAGAGAACCAATCGTAGTGGGTAAATTATCCCCCTTGCAACAAAGGTTACTATTACAAAATGTAATGTATCATTGTATAACGTACCCCCTGACAACAGTGGTAAAATACGAAGTTCTTAGTATTCAATACAACTTTTGGTAATTTAGTATAAGTATTTCTAACTTTGAATTTAATCGAAAAATAACATTAAACTGTCACGAATAATAAAAACAGAAAACTTTCCCATAAACGTTGTTATCGAACCTCGGACGTTTACTTCAGATACAGTTAAATAACCCTATCGAACTGTTATTACTCACTAGTACATCTATTGTATTACCAGCAAATTCTTATAATAGTTTTATATTAAAATGAACAGAATAAACGGTTGTTTTTTTTTCAAATACTGTAGATGTACGACATGTTCCTATCAGACTTTAGTGTATTTATGATATATTACTACTGTAGATGTACGACATGTTCCTATCAGACTTTAGTGTATTTATGATATATTACTACTGTAGATGTACGACATGTTCCTATCAGACTTTAGTGTATTTATGATATATTACTACTGTAGATGTACAACATGTTCCTATCAGACTTTAGTGTATTTATGATTGTTTAACAAAGATTTCGTTACCATATTGTAGTAACCTTTTGATCATATCATTGTTTAACAAAGATTTCCTTACCATATTGTCATAACCTTTTAAT
>NW_013684766.1:2929-3367 GCF_000517525.1 Limulus polyphemus | reverse complement strand
AATTAATAGAAAAATATCCTATAGTGCTTATTTCGTCGGAATCTAGAAAATTGATTTTGCGTCAAAAAAACACTTTTATCCATTTTCCAAAAAAATTCATATTTTCACCAAAAACCAAAGGCTATAGCCCATGTTTTTTCCCAAATTTTGAAAAAAATTGTTTTTCTTCATATTTCAATACAAAGATGCCCTTGATGTAAGACTTTCAAAACAGAGATCCTTTTATTAAAATTCCCAATAGTTATTTCATAATCTCTTATCAAAATATCGGTTAGTGTCGATTTCAATGTTGTTCTTTTTTTGTCTTCAGTTATATTATAAACAAAGAAGAGCTTTAAGAATATTATCATTCAAAAAAAATTCCAACATATAAAAGGCCATGACGTCTTCTTATCAGATAATCACCACCTTTTGGATTGTTTTTACTCTGTGTTAGCG
>NW_013684766.1:1213-2083 GCF_000517525.1 Limulus polyphemus | reverse complement strand
CAAATTTTGAAAAAAATTGTTTTTCTTCATATTTCAATACAAAGATGCCCTTGATGTAAGACTTTCAAAACAGAGATCCTTTTATTAAAATTCCCAATAGTTATTTCATAATCTCTTATCAAAATTTCGGTCAGTATCGATTTCAATGTTGTTGTTTTTTGTCTTCAATTATATTATAAACAATGAAGAGCTTTAAGAATATTATCATTCAAACAAAACTCCGACATATAATAGGCCATGACGTCTTCTTATCAAATAAACCGCAAAAGGTGAACTTTCGCTAACACAGAGTAAAAACAATCCAATTTTTTTAGCTTTTATAGTGATATAATATTTTTCGTCAATGCTATAATGTCTCAATTTTCTAGATTCCGACGAAAGAAGCACTATGGGATATTTTTCTATTAATTTTGCGTCAAAAAAAACACTTTTATCCATTTTCTAAAAAAATTCATTTTTTCACCAAATTTTGAAAAAAATTGTTTTTCTTCATATTTCAATACAAAGATGCCCTTGATGTAAGACTTTCAAAACAGAGATCCTTTTATTAAAATTCCCAATAGTTATTTCATAATCTCTTATCAAAATTTCGGTCAGTGTCGATTTTAATGTTGTTGTTTTTTGTCTTCAATTATTTTATAAACAAAGAAGATCTTTAACAATATTATCATTCAAACAAAACTCCGACATATAATAGGCCATGACGTCTTCTTATCAAATAAACCCCACCTTTTGGATTGTTTTTACTCGGAGTTAGCGAAAGTTCAATTTTTTTTAGCTTTTATAGTGATATAATATTTTTCGTCAATGCTATAATGTCTCAATTTTCTAGATTCCGACGAAATAAGCACTATAGGATATTTTTCTATT
>NW_013684766.1:0-308 GCF_000517525.1 Limulus polyphemus | reverse complement strand
TTGATGTAAGACTTTCAAAACAGAGATCCTTTTATTAAAAATTCCCAATAGTTATTTCATAATCTCTTATCAAAATATCGGTCAGTTTCGATTTCAATGTTGTTGTTTTTTGTCTTCAATTATATTATAAACAAAGAAGAGCCTTAAGAATATTATCATTCAAACAAAACTCCGACATATAATAGGCCATGACGTCTTCTTATGAAAGAGACCGCACCTTTTGGATTGTTTTTACTCTGTGTTAGCGAAAGTTCAATTTTTTTTTAGCTTTTATAGTGATATAATATTTTTCGTCAATGCTATAATGT
>NW_013684765.1:0-1617 GCF_000517525.1 Limulus polyphemus | reverse complement strand
ACTGTACGTTATGTATGTTGTATTTAACGTCTACCATTTACTGTACGTTATGTATGTTGTATTTAACGTCTACCATTTACTGTACGTTACGTATGTTGTATTTAACGTCTACCATTTACTTACTGTACGTTATGTATGTTGTATTTTACGTCTAACATTTACTGTACGTTATGTATGTTGTATTTAACGTCTACCATTTACTGCACGTTATGTATGTTGTATTTAACGTCTACCATTTACTGTATTTTATGTATGTTTGTCGTTCATTTGTTGTCTACAAATGAAATACTGCGAATTAACTCCATCAAGAATATCTGTAAAGGGAGTTTATTAATATACCATTTTTAACTGGCGTTTTGGACAAAACCTTCTTGTTTGTCCTTTATACATTTAACTACAGCTGATTTGTGTAAATTACATTTTTTACCCTCAATCTTTTTTTAGGATCTTTGAGTGTTTGTAAATGGATGACAGTTTTGTTTCGTGGAATGAACGCCCTTACTTTGAATCCCTTTGCCAATTACCATGTTTTATGTCATACTGGTGTCCAGCTACAATGGAGGACGTATTGTTTGTTACCATGTTTTATGTCATACTGGTGTTCTTTCAGTCTCGTTTTTAATATGGACGTATTGTTTGTCACCGTGTTTTATGTCATACTGGTGTCCAGCTACAATGGAGGACGTATTGTTTGTCCATTGTAGCTGGACACCAGTATGACATAAAACATGGTAACAAACAATACGTCCTCCATTGTAGCTGGACACCAGTATGACATAAAACACGGTGACAAACAATACGTCCTCCATTGTAGCTGGACACCAGTATGACATAAAACATGGTAACAAACAATACGTCCTCCATTGTAGCTGGACACCAGTATGACATCAAACATGGTAACAATACGTCCTCCATTGTAGCTGGACATGTCTGGAACTGTGATGATGATTCTTAAGAAATGCACAAACAAACATAGAAATGAACGTAATAGAGATTATTTGTATAATTAAAAACAGATCTGTGTTTATGGATAGAGACGATGGACCAACTCACATGTCCTATTGGAATAAGTAATCCTTCATTTACGGTTTAGATTCCACCCCTTGTTTCTAAAAATGAACCCACCCATTAACGTTTGTAGCTAAATACATGCTAAGCTAACGCTGTGGATACTAGCCCTGATCGTTTATTTGAAGTATGCTTTGCGGAGTGTTGTCGTCTTGCTTCTTCTCATCAACGTCGTCATCAGCCTCGGTCTTCTCTCTGCCGCCTCGACTCCCGGACATCTGCCAAATCTCCATAGTAGCCAACTAGCAGATACGAATTAACTTTGAAATGTCTTTTAACCCCACGATTTGCGAGCGGGGCGAAGGGGGATATTAGTATCCCTGAATACCCCCCGTTTAAGATAATTTATCTTTTCTTTAAAAACTCAATATCTGCTACTTTTTATTTTATTTTTTACTAGCCCTGATTATGGTAACTATGTTACTGAAACTAGTCGGCTGTAACTAATAGTAAATATTTTACCTTTAATTATGACAAAAAACGTTGATTTACATGTTGTTTTACTTTTAATATAGTAGCACAATGTTGCCTGCTGTAACTAATAGTAAA
>NW_013684764.1:0-1617 GCF_000517525.1 Limulus polyphemus | reverse complement strand
TTATCTATGGTGACAGGTTTAGTGATCACTACATCAGTGATGTCTGTTGTAATCTAGGATAACAGGTTTAATGATTACCAGATCAGTGGTGTTTGTTGTTATCTATGGTAACAGGTTTAGTGATTACTACATCAGTGATGTTTGTTGTTATCTATGGTAACAGGTTTAGTGATTACTGCATCAGTGATGTCTGTTGTAATCTATGGTAACAGGTTTAGTGATTACTACATCAGTGATGTTTGTTGTAATCTAGGGTAACAGGTTTAGTGATTACTACATCAGTGATGTCTGTTGTTATCTATGGTAATAGGTTTAATGATTACTACATCAGTGATGTCTGTTGTAATCTAGGGTAACAGGTTTAGTGATTACTAGATCAATGATGTCTGTTGTAATCTAGGGTGGCAGGTTTAGTGAACACTTTTATAATGAACATTCTTAATGGTTGATTAAATAAAAAGATAATTAATTTCAACAGGCCTTTTCAAGACGCAGTGTCAAATCATGGTAAAGGAGAAGAATTAAACAAGACGTTCTTTTATCTTTGCTGGAGCCTCCTGGTGGTATTCAAATTATCAAATCAATAACAGATAACAATCCGGTGAGTCGATATCAGAACAAAAGCTGTATTGTTTTTGACATAAGTTATATCGTTATAAATGATATAATGGCCAATGTTTACACGAAACATAAACAAGAAATTAAGTCAGAACAGCGAGACTTTATCTCCGGTTGTCAACATACAAAATGAAGCCTTTGAAGTTTAATACAATCCCTCGCGCTCGTTGGAAACCTTCAATCTACAAAGTTAAAGAAACAAGTTGAAACATGTAAACTAGCTGGGTTAATTTTCGGCCTCACCTAAGTTCTCTTTTACTACGATCCTTTGTTTGGGTTTTGTTCGAATCCTAAACAAATTTGAATAGCCAGTTACGTCACTGGATTCATTAGGCGATGTTGAATTTGCATATTCTTCCATTCATGTCAGCAACTTTGTTATTCGAAAATCGATTTATCCTTGCTTGCGACAAAGACAGCTAAATTAACATACTATAGTTGATGTTTCCAGTAAAGAAATGCTAGAAACGACATCCTAGTTTTAAAATGTATCGCTCTTATACATGCAGGCACACTCGACGAAGAAGGGTGCGTAGTTTTTTTTAACAAACGAAAAACTATTTCCTAATGTTATTCACATTGGACATTGAAGTATCTAATATGTTAATAGTTTACTGATGTTTCGTTTGTTCAGATAGTCCCGGATTATTCGATCAATCAAATAAATAGACCAATAGTTTTTTACGTAGAAACTTTGTGATTTATGCATTCAACTCAAATGTTCAGTAAAGTTATTTAAAGACTGTTGGTATACAGCGTGATATTAAAATACAGGACGGGGGAATGTTATTTAATAATTAAAATAAATGAAGTAAACAGAACAAAAAATACATGTAGAACGCAGTCATGTTTTACTGATGTCATCATGCTTCAGTGACGTCGAATCGGAATAAGAGGTTTACTGACCGTTTAAGGTGGTTCGTGAAATATTATAGTAAAAGGTTGACATGAGCGTAAATTTAATTCTTCTCCTAACAATACAGTAAACATCAGCTCATT
>NW_013684763.1:0-1617 GCF_000517525.1 Limulus polyphemus | reverse complement strand
GGACAATACATTAACAACCTAGTGTGACAATGGACAATACATTAATAACTCTATCATGACAATGGACAATACATTAACAACCTAGCGTGACAATGGACAATACATTAACAACCTAGCGTGACAATGGACAATACATTAACAACCTAGCGTGATATTCTTATCTCCAGAGGTTTGATAAAAACAAATTCTGTTTTCCTAGATTGTGGCATACCCCCGTTATTTCCGAAAAGAAAAATTGTGGGGGGTAAGAAAACAGCTTTCGGTGCTTGGCCATGGCAGGTAACACAAATCTTCTGAAATAAATAAAAGTGAAATATTTTAACAAATAATTTAATATTCACGTTTTTTCAGATGATGTGTTATATATGATGTGTTATTTACAGATTAATTATGGTTTTCCATAATTAGAATAATCACATAGTTTTTTATGTTCTAGCACAGAAATAAAAAGTTATCAAAGTTATTTATCAGTTCTGTCAAAGAGTTAAAAATTGATTAGGTTGTGTGCTTTTTTTTTACTGAAAAAATAATTCTTGGGGATATTTTATTTATTTGTTGTTATTTTGTAATTTTGAAAGAAAACTAAAAGAATCCAAAGAATGAATAATTTGTCAACAAATATCGGTCTCAAAACGGAATTTATTTACAACGTTTGAGTAATATTTAACATTTCAACAGGTTTCGGTTCGAAAATCATCATTCTTCGGCTTGTCCAGCACACACCGATGTGGTGGCGCTGTCTTGAGTAAGGAATGGATAGTTACAGCCGGCCATTGTGTACATGAGTAAGTATGTTTACAATAACATGCTCTGTGTTAATTATTCAAAATATGACCTAGGAACAGTTCAGTGCTTGAGGAGAATCTTCACAAGACTTGTTATGTTATTTGAAGCGTTAGTTTGTGGTATGTTTCTGATGCAAAACTTTAAGAAGAGCTGTCTGGCCAATAAATATGAACTTACAGACTAGACTGGAGGCAGCTAATTAAACGGTATACTCCGCCAACTCTTGGAGTACTCTTGTCTCATCGAATAGTGAGAAATGACAGTCACTTTTATAACGCATCCACAGCCATATATCGAGTTTATACAGCAACCATGAATCTTCATTTTCACATTCCGGACACGATACCTAATAGGCCACCCCCGGCCCTATAGTGGAGATACGACATATGACTAAAAATACAACAAAGCGTAATTTTCTGCCAACTAATACTTTCTACACCGTAATTAATATAATTTGTTATGGTAACTAACAAGACGATTTGTTAGCATTATCTAGATAAAAACTAGGCCTTTTCAAAATAATGTTTTTGCTGTAGAGGACGGGACACAACTGCTTTTTAAGCATAAAAATGTGACACACAGACACTACTGCTTTGTAAGCATAAAAATGTGACACACAGACACTACTGCTTTTTAAGCATAAAAATGTGACACACAGACACTACTGCTTTGTAAGCATAAAAATGTGACATACAGACACAACTGCTTTGTAAGCATAAAAATGTGACATACAGACACTACTGCTTTGTAAGCGTAAAGAGAACGTAACATATAGACAATGCTACTTTGTAATCATACAAAGAACGTGACACACGGACACTACTGCCTTGT
>NW_013684762.1:0-1617 GCF_000517525.1 Limulus polyphemus | reverse complement strand
GTTTACATGCCGAAGTGAAATCTATGATTGGCCAAACCTCCTAAGGAAGAAGAAGAAGAATATAAGTAGATCCACAGGGATTCATTTACATATAGACTGGAGGTAAAATTTACAAAACTGTTTTAATATATAGTTAATATAGAAAATGATTTTTCTGAAACTGCTATAGCATCACTTAATGAAGATGAAAGGAAGATTCCAAAGAAAGAAGATAAAACATTTTACTTCTGACCATCTGTAATGGACGCCAGCATTGTACCATAATGTATTTCACTCTACATTTAAAAAAAAGAACTTAAAAAGGAAATTTGATATAATGAATCAATCATATTACGTTTCGAGTACATGTGAAAGATATGAGGTATTGTACTCACGTATCATATAAACTGAAAGTTTGCATTGCCCGTACAAGTTTTACTGAATTTCTAATTTGCTCAGATTAGATAATCTTAAATTTTAAGTCGATCTATCAACCTGGATATAGTTAATGCTGAAATGAATGTCAACTCGTTATTTCTTTTCTTCCAGGTACCCGAGCCCATTTTACAGTCCAAATGTGTTCCAGTATGGAATGTGTTACACACTGATCCTGGAAGAGAAAAGGATTAATATGGATTGGCTAAGTTAGTTATTCTTAAATTTGTGTTTGCTTCTTTGTTTTTACCTTTAAAACGTTATTATGTTCTACAGTCTCGTTTGTACCTTCAGATTATCAGAAACAAACGAGGCATGCCTTGTATTAACTGTCTATTAACTGATACACGAGCTGTGACTAAGGAATTACTGTCATGATACACTAGCTGTGACTAAGGAATTACTATCATGATACACGAGCTGTGACTAAGGAATTACTGTTGAGATACACTGTCTGTGACTAAGGGATGACCGTTGTGACACTATCTGTGACCAAGGGATGATTGTCGTGATACACTATCTGTGACTAAGGAATGACTGTTGAGAAACACTGTCTGTGACCAAGGGATGACTGTCGTGATACACTAGTTGTGACTAAGGGATGACTGTCGTGATACACGAGCTGTGAATAAGGGATGACTGTCGTGATACGCTAGCTGTGACTAAGGGATGACTGTCGTGATACACTATCTGTGACTAAGGGATGACTGTTGAGATACACTGTCTGTGACTAAGAGATGACCGTCGTGATACACTATCTGTGACTAAGGAATTACTGTTGAGATACACTGTCTGTGACTAAGGGATGACCGTCGTGATACACTATCTGTGACTAAGGAATTACTGTTGAGATACACTGTCTGTGACTAAGGGATGACCGTCGTGATACACTATCTGTGACCAAGGGATGACCGTCGTGATACACTATCTGTGACTAAGGAATTACTGTTGAGATACACTCTCTGTGACCAAGGGATGACCGTCGTGATACACTATCTGTGATTAACGGATGACCATTGTGATACACTAGCTGTGACTAACGGATGACTGTCGTGATACACTATCTGTGACTAAGGAATTACTGTTGTGATACACTGTCTGTGACTAACGGATGATCATTGTGATACACTAGCTGTGACTAAAGATTGTTTGTTTGTTTGTTTTTGAATTTCGCGCAAAGCTACACGAGGGCTATCTGCGCTA
>NW_013684761.1:0-1617 GCF_000517525.1 Limulus polyphemus | reverse complement strand
TAGTACAACAACTCTACGAAGCTCTAGGTGTAGCTCTAGTAACAGAATTTATAACCACCATACTCATCTTTAGGGTTATTTGGTACAACAACTCTACGAACACCTAGGTGTAACTGTAGTTACCGAATTTATAACCACCATACTCATCTTTAGCGTTATTTGGTGCAACAACTCCACGAACACGTAGGTGTAACTGTAGTTACCGAATTTATAACCACCATACTCATCTTTAGCGTTAGTTGGTACAACTACTCCATGAACACTTAGGTGGAACTCTAGTTACCGAATTTATAACCATCATATTCATCTCTAGCATTACTTGGTACAACTACTCCATGAACACCTAGGTGTAACTGTATTTTCCGAATTTATAACCACCATCTTCATCTTTAGGATTACTTGGTACAACTACTGCATGAACACCTAGGTGTAACTCTAGTTACCGAATGTGTAACCCCATACTCATCCTTAGCCTTACTTGGTACAACAACTCTACGAAGCTCTAGGTGTAGCTCTAGTTACAGAATTTATAACCACCATACTCATCTTTAGGGTTATTTGGTACAACAACTCTACGAACACCTAGGTGTAGCCTTAGTTACTGAATTTATAACCAACATACTCGTATTTAGCCTTACGTGATACAACTACTCCATGCACACTTAGTTAGCGCATGTGTAACCAGCATACTTACCTTTAGCCCTACTTGGTACAACAACTCAACGAACACCTAGGTGTAGCTCTAGTTACTGAATTTATAACCAACATACTCGTATTTAGCCTTACTTGATACAACTACTCCATGCACACCTAGTTAGCGCATGTGTAACCAGCATACTTACCTTTAGCCCTACTTGGTACAACAACTCCACGAACACCTAGGTGTAGCTCTAGTTACAGAATTTATAACCAACATACTCGATTTTAGCCTTACTTGATACAACTACACCATGCACAGCTAGTTAGCGCATGTGTAACCACGATACTTACCTTTAGCCCTACTTGGTACAACAACTCCACGAACACTAGGGGTGTAACTCATGTTACAGAATTTTTAACCACCATACTCATCTTTAGCGTTATTTGGTACAACAACTTCACGAACACCTAGATGTAACTCTATTTTTTGAATTTATAACCACCATACTCATCTTTAGTCTTACTTGGTAGAACTCCTCCAAGAACACTTAGGTGTAACTCTAGTTACAGAATTTATAACCACCATACTCATCTTTAGCCTTACTTGGTACAACTACTCCATGAACACTTAAGTATAACTCAAGTTACCGAATTTATAACCACCATAATCATCTTTAGCCTTATTTAGTACAACTACTTCATAAACACCTAGGTGTAACTAAAGTTACCGAATTTATAACCATCATACTCATCTTTAGCCTTACTTGGTACAACTACTCCATGAACACCTAGGTGTAACTGTATTTACATAATTTATAACCACCATACTCATCTTTAGCCTTACATGGTACAACTACTCCATGAACACTTAAGTATAACTCAAGTTACAGAATTTATAACCACCATTATCATCTTTAGCCTTACTTAGTACAACTATTTCATAAACACCTAGGTGTAACTAAAGTTACCGAATTTATA
>NW_013684760.1:0-1617 GCF_000517525.1 Limulus polyphemus | reverse complement strand
GAGATATAGCTACTGACATGTTGTATATAATTAATAACGTACTACATAAATTTGTTCTGAGCTGTGTAATCATGGTCTCCAGTGATCATGACGTAGGTGATGAAGAAACATAAGCGAGATATTCTTTATTGGTGATATTAATGTCAGAGTCGTGGGTGAGATGATATTGGTGATATTAATGTGAGAACAGAACTTGTTTCAAGGGTAGTTGAATTTTACGTATCGTTTCTTTATTCTCAGTCATGTGTCTAAAACCTTTCTTTTGGCCCGTCTACTCTGTGGTGTTTTGGTGATTCACGGAGATTACTGGCGAAAAGTAGCCGCCGAGTTAAATCGTGTCAGCCTAAGGAAGTTACACTGGAAAAGTTTCCGTCATTACGTCTGTCGGCAAAGAAGATTCCTGGCCGGTACGAGATCTTCGAGTTGATTTATGACGGCAGACCCTCGGAGCAGAGACTGCGTTTTCACGATAAAAACAAAATCCCTCAAATTGTCGCGCGTACGTGAGTGTTTATCGGCAGGATCTGTAAGCGGGGGGAGAATAGATAAACGCACGTGCATCAAAGAGTTACGGTCCCGTTCAGTTTAAATTATCGTTACGACTTGAATGAAGACAAATGGTTCGTTTTAGGAGTTATTCTAGTCCGATTAGTATACTGCACTCTCACGGTATCAAAAAACACTGTTTACACTTAGGACGTCATTGATGTGCACGTGACTTACAGCTGTTGAATTCCAGTACAACACAGACAGTTTTCACCTGTGGGATAAACGCGAAAAATTTATAGCCTCTTGAGATAATTCCTGACACTATATCCTCAAATATTGTTGGAATAGCACTGGATATTAATACCAATACCACAGTGCTGGGGTGGTATTAATATCCAATATTACCCCAGCACTATGGTATAGCACTAATATCCAATATTACCTCAGCACTATGGTATAGCACTAATATCCAATATTACCTTAGCACTATGGTATGATATTAATATCTAGTATTATGTCAGCACTATGGTGTGATATTAATATCCAATATTACACCATAGAGCTGACATAATACTGGATATTAATATCATACCATAGTGCTAAGGTAATATTGGATATTAGTGCTATACCATAGTGCTGGGGTAATATTGGATATTAATACCACACCATAGTGCTGACATAATACTGGATATTATTAACATACAGTAATGTTGAGATAATACTGGATATTAATACCAATACCACAGTGCTGGGGTAATATTGGATATTAGTACCATACAGTAATGTTGAGATAATACTGGATATTACTACCATACAGTAATGTTGAGATAATACTGGATATTAGTACCATACAGTAATGTTGAGATAATACTGGATATTACTACCTTACGATAAAGCTTGGATAATTTGGTCACTTATTGAAGGCTGGAATAATGATTGCACAGCTTGATGATAACGTGAAGATAGACAGCTTGATGATGACGTGAAGATAGACAGCTTGATGCTTCAGTTTTTAACTATCACTATTTTGATATTGCTGAAGAATCAAATAAGATGTTGAAAGAAAATTCAAACCCAGAATAAACTGGTAAAGAAATGTTGAACAATAGTTATAGAAAACAATTATAC
>NW_013684759.1:0-1618 GCF_000517525.1 Limulus polyphemus | reverse complement strand
CAAACAAACAAACACTAATATGAATGAAGATAGTAAAGCTCTGAAACTAGTGCCGTAAAGGAAACTATTCCTGTAACTGCTTTATCACGTGAGAAGTAAAATAAATAAAGGATTAAAAGACCATGGTTCATTTTGTCAGTATGGAAAGCCATTTACAGTTGTTGCTGTTTTTTTCTAAATGATTATCAACTCTGATTAAGCTGGGCATTAAGCACTGAAAACCATAATTTTTTCCCCTCCAGTCATGCCCTATCTCACGTCACTATATTTCGATCAAATCAGGTTTCTTCGATGAACAACAACGTCAGAATTTTCTCCTCTTATTGTCTGTTTGTAATTAAGTACGAAGCTACACAATGGGCTATCTGTGCTATGCCCCCACGGGTATCGAAACCCGTTAATGGAGAACTATGAATGAAATCTGCTTTTAAACTCTGTGTTATCCATACTATCACAAAGACTTCAATTCAAATATTCTGTATGTATATTTATACTTAATTTTAGGCAATTATTGAGACGCCCCCCCTCAATAGCACAACGGAATGTCTGCGGATTTACAACGCTATCAACCGGGTTTCGATACCCGTAGTCGACAGACACACATAGCCCATTGTGTAGCTTTGTGCTTAACTACAAACAAACGAACCAAACAATTTTATTGATGTCCCATCCAATCGCTCAGTGGTAAGGCTGACGGTTCATGCCGCTAAACTCTGGGATTCGATACTCGTGATGAGCACGGCATAGATAGCCCATTATGTGATTTTATGCTTAACAGCAAAAAAGCAAAGAATCATTATACATGTGTGTGTGTGTGTGTGTGTGTGTGTGTGTGTGGCATATAAGTATGGAAACCGCCGAAACCAGGTGGTATTGTCCGAAATATCTACAATACTTCCACGCTCTTGATATACATAACTTTACCGAACACGAAACCTTTCGAACATGTCGAAACCACCATGTGCTGATGGGTCTCTGTGTTGCAGATTGATACCATCAATGCAAACTCTATCGCACTTTAGGGCCGCGTGTATATACACATGGTTCTTGTTGCTAGGTTGTGTTTTTTTATATCTTGTATACATGCACACATGTAAAAAATAAAATAAAACATTAGCAACATCACCTAGCAACGAGCATATAAAAACGCATTTAAAAAGGAATTTATGGCAACATCTCTACTTTCTCTTACGCTATTTTATATTTTATCTTATTATAATAGTTAACTTCACATTTACATAGTTTCAGAGACAATTTATTATTATAAGATTGTACTTGATGTCATAAATACACTTTCTTCCAATATTGATATATCAAAGTAAATTAGCATAACAGAAATTTTAACAAGTATCTTTAGTACATGAATATTATATCTTTATACCTAAACTAAATTATTTGTAAAAATAAATAACTATCCCAAAGGCCGTAATCTGTCACACCATATATGATTAATTGTTTCTACTTGACTCTTTCAACATTCCTATCATGATTAGTTAACAATTTACATGTTCGCTTAACTTGCTTTACTCTAAGCAAGGCCCGGCATGGCCAGGTGGTTAGCGGGATCGAATCCCCCATCACACCAAACATGCTCGCCCTTTCATCCGTGGGGGCATTA
>NW_013684758.1:0-1618 GCF_000517525.1 Limulus polyphemus | reverse complement strand
AGCTATTTCTGGCCTCCGTATACTATGTTTTGGCTTACTAATGTATTAGCTATTTCTGTCCTTAGTATGCTATGGTTTGACTTACTAATGTACTAGCTATTTCTGTCCTCCGTATGCTATGGTTTGACTTACTAATGTATTAGCTATTTCTGTCCTCCGTGTACTATGGTTTGACTTACTAATATATTAGCTATTTCTGTCCTTAGTATGCTATGTTTTGACTTACTAATGTATTAGCTATTTCTGTCCTCCGTATACTATGGTTTGACTTACTAGTGTATTAGCTATTTTTGTCCTCCATATACTATGGTTTGACTTACTAATATATTAGCTATTTCTGTCCTCCGTATACTATGGTTTGACTTACTAATATATTAGCTATTTCTGTCCTCCGTATACTATGTTTGACTTACTAATATATTAGCTATTTCTGTCCTCCGTATACTATGGTTTGACTTACTAATATATTAGCTATTTCTGTCCTCCGTATACTATGTTTGACTTACTAATGTATTAGCTATTTCTGTCCTCCGTATACTATGTTTGACTTACTAATGTATTAGCTATTTCTGTCCTCCGTATACTATGGTTTGACTTACTAGTCTATTAGCTATTTCTGTCCTCCGTATATTGTGTGTTTACTTTCTAGTCTATTAGCTCTTTCTGACCTCCTATATCAGATAAATAGTAACTCGGGTGTAAAATATTTCGAGATTAGCCCTCTATAAAGTTTTTTTTTCTCATCAGAGGACGCAAATTGTCATGGATATTAAAATGGTATTTTTATACCACACCCTTATTTGCGAGAGTAAGAGCCTCTCAGACTAGTTTGTTCGACAGACAGCTCCTGTTCTTAGCAGGGAACTCCCGTGTCCTTCACCATAGTGTTTTATGTGCTCTGACCTTGACTCACGGATATACAGTGGCTCTTTTTTTTTTCCACCGGTATGTCTGTTTAGTTGAACCACATGGTTCACGGCATGCGAGGCTTAAACCGTTAATGACTCGTAAATGACTTACTTGTTTTTTGTGTTAGTGTTAGCAGTGTCTGGTTTAGATAATAAATGAAATCTGAAACGATATTGGAGTGAGTTTTAATGTCTTAAAAGTTTTTTAATCATCTGTGAAATATGATAATGAGAGACGATTTAGTCGACAACGGTGTAGCCTATTTTTATTGACTTGAAGTACTTTACATACCGTATTATACGTCAGTGTTTATTACTCGGTGTTGAGAGAGATGAACTTATTCGGTGTAGAGACTGGTGTACTTATTAGTCGGTGTAGAGACTGGTGTACTTATTAGTCGGTGTAGAGACTGGTGTACTTATTAGTCGGTGTAGAGACTGGTGTACTTATTAGTCGGTGTAGAGACTGGATGTACTTATTAGTTGGTGTAGAGACTGGTGTACTTGTTAGTTGGTGTAGAGACTGGTGTACTTGTTAGTTGGTGTAGAGACTGGTGTACTTATTAGTCGGTGTAGAGGCTGGTGTACTTATTAGTCGGTGTAGAGACTGGTGTACTTATTAGTCTGGTGTAGAGACTGGTGTACTTATTAGTCAGTGTAGAGACCGGTGTACTTATTAGTCGGTGTAGAGACTGGTGTACTTATTAGTT
>NW_013684757.1:0-1619 GCF_000517525.1 Limulus polyphemus | reverse complement strand
CTAAAGGTTAGAACAAAATAATCCTAAATAGAACCTAAAGGTTAGGGCAGAATAATCCTATATCTAAAGGTTAGAACAAAATAATCATATATCTAAAGGTTAGAACAAAATAATCATATATCTAAAGGTTAGAACAAAATAATCCTAAATAGAACCTAAAGGTTAGAGCAGAATAATCCTATATCTAAAGGTTAGAACAAAATAATTCTAAATAGAACCTAAAGGTTAGAACAGAATAATCCTAAATAAAACCTAAAGGTTAGGGCAGAATAATCCTATATCTAAAGGTTAGAACAAAATAATCATATATCTAAAGGTTAGAACAAAATAATCCTAAATAGAACCTAAATGTTAGAGTAGAATAATCCTATATCTAAAGGTTAGAACAAAATAATCCTAAATAGAACCTAAAGGTTAGAGCAGAATAATCTTATATCTAAAGGTTAGAACAAAATAATCCTATATAGAACCTGAAGGTTAGAACAAAATAATCATATATAGAACCTGAAGGTTAGAACAAAATAATCATATATAGAACCTAAAGGTTAGAACAGAATAACCCTTTATTAAAATCTATATATACATTTTCAACATGTACAGTCTATACAAACACATACAGCCTGCACAAACAGCTCCCACACCACTTACCTGTAAATACAGTAACTACACCCCTTATCAGTAAATACGACAACTACACCGCTTACCTGTAAATATGGCAACTACCCCGCTTACCTGTAAATACGGCAACTACACCGCTTACCTGTAAATACGGCAACTACACCGCTTACCTGTAAATACGGCAACTACCCCGCTTACCTGTAAATACGGCAACTACACCGCTTACCTGTAAATACGGCAACTACCCCACTTACCTGTAAATACGGCAACTACCCCACTTACCTGTAAATACGGCAACTACCCCACTTACCTGTAAATACAGCAACTACACCACTTACCTGTAAATACGGCAACTACACCACTTACCTGTAAATACGGCAACTACACCACTTACAGCAACTACACCACTTACCTGTTAATACAGCAACTACTCCACTTACCTGTAAATAAAGCAACTACACCACTTACCTGCTAATACCTAAACAACTTATTCCACGATATGATATTTCCAGAGGACTGTATGGCCCTTGAAGACGTAACTGTAGGTAAAAAGAATAAAACATAAAACATTGAATCAACAGCTGTTTAATCACTGAATAAAATTTATGACCACAATTAATCGACCAATGTATAAAATTTATGACCACAGTTATTCCGCTGATGTATAAAATTTATATCCACATTTATTCCGCCACTGTATAAAATTTAGAATCACAGTTACCAATTACTTTATAAAACTTAAAATCACAGTTAATACACTACTGTATAAAATTTAGTATCACAGTCCTTCCACTACTGTATAAAATTTACAACCACAATTATTCAATTACTGTATAAAACTTAGAAACACAGTTAATCCACTACTGTATAAAACTTACAACCATAATTATTCCACTACTGTATAAAACTTACATCCATAATTATTCCACTAGTGTATAAAATTTACAACCACAGTTATTTGATTACTGTATAAAATTTATGACCACAATTAATCGACCAAT